>NW_027168149.1:742500-877500 GCF_040954835.1 Lepisosteus oculatus
CTGCGTTTGACTGCGGGTGGTTTTAACAAACCCTTGTTCTCACGCAGGAGACAACCCGGAGAATTAAATGCTGCTGATTTTTTAAGCCACATCTCAGACCTCTTACAGAGCCACACAGAAATTCTCACCGATGACAGCCTCCGATTAGTGGTGACGATAGTTAGGAATATGCAGGGGGGTGCCCGTCGAAGATTTAAATCCGTTCTGGGTAATTGCTCAGAAAAAAGCGCACCTTATCGACTTACATTACACGGGCGGTAATCTGTGTTTCACCAGGAGTGTGTACGGTTTGTTGAATGAAGGTTGTACCAATGGGGAAATGTTACAGGGCGCTAAACGAATGCACAAAGAGTTGGGTTTTTCAGAGAATCAGAAAATGAGTTTGTCAGACATTACCGCTTTTGAAAAACATTTAAAGGTGGTCATTAAAATTTTGTACCACGACCAGGGTGATTGAAAATATTTTACAACGGGGCCCACACCACCTAATTCTAAAATACTTTTTGTTCTACTGCATGAAGAGCATTTTTATGGGGTTTTAAATATTAAAGCTTTTGTGGGGGCGGCATATTTTTGCACTAACTACCATGCGGCGTATAGCCACAAGAACGCACACGCCTGTGTTAAAGCTTGTAAAACCTGTTTAGATCCCCAGTGTTGCGAAATTGATGCAGAAATTCAGAATTGCCCGGCCTGTAAGGTCTTTTGTCGTAGCTCTCAATGTTTGGCGAGACACTTTCGGAATGCAGCGACGGGTGTTAGTAAGTGTGAGCGCAGGGTCTTTTGTGAGAAATGTGAGGTTTATAACCTCTCTAGTCACAAATGTAAAGAGAAACTGTGCTCGCATTGTAACAACGTGATCGACACCCCTGACACACATTTGTGCTACATACTGCCTTTGGACAACCCCAAAATTTCAAACAAGTACATTTTTTTTTACTTTGAATGCATGCAAGAAACGGGGACACACATACCAAATTACATCCATGCCCTTCATATTAACAATAAACGAAGCTGGGAATTTTATGGTGAAACTTGTCTAAAGGATTTTGTGTGTAAATTTATCGATAGACGTTTCAAAAACCATACATTCATATCGCACAATGGCAAGGGATATGACAATTACCTAGTAATCAGACAGTTGTAAGATGAAAAGATGGACGTTGAACTAATTAATCAGGGTGGTAAGATAATGTGTATGACCGTAAAAGCTCTGAACATCAGATTTATCGATTCTTTAAACTTTCTACCTATGAAATTAAGCAAACTGTCGGCCGCCATGGGGTTCCCCGGGGGTAAGGGTCATTTTCCACACTTGATGAACACTTCAGAAAACCAAAATTATGTCAGCCCGATGCCGCCGCCAGAACTTTACGGCGTTAACTACATGCTGCCGAGGGAGAAAGCCGAGTTTTTGGTTTGGTATGAAGAATGCAAGGGAAGTGTGTTTAACTTACAGAGAGAGTTGAAACGTTACTGCCAGTTGGATGTGGCAATTCTAAGAGAAGGCTGTGTCAGGTTTTGGGACGAGGTCATGAATATGACCAGACAGACACGCGTGACTGAGTCAGGGGCCGCCTGCGTTGTGTGCATCGACCCCTTTCAGTTTGTGACCATCGCTAGTGTCTGCATGGCCATGTTCAGACTTATGTTTTTACAGGAAGAGACGATAGCGTTGCTACCCCATGACAATTACCACCACCAGCAAAAACGATTTTCTACACCCAGCATTCAGTGGCTTATGTACATCGAACACACAGAGCCCGTTAAAATCCAACACGCGTTAACCACGGCCGGTGAGTTCAAGGTTGGTCAAAGCTGAAAGCTCAAAGCTGAAATAAATGTATAAAATTTGGCTTGCATCATAGCAGTTGAGCAATAAAGTCTGTCCTAATTAAAGAGTACCTAAAGTTTGAAAGTACAACATAGAATAAGAATAGAGAAATGGCAAAACGATTTTGTGCCATCTTCCCCATTCACACTATTTTTATGTGCCATTTTTTGCTTATTCACGTACTATTTTAATCAAAATAATATTAAGAAAGATCTGTGTGTATTCAGATAGTATTATTATTGTTCATACTTACTCGTCAAAAGAGGATTGCTGAGATATTTGCGGATATACTTCTACGTTTGAAAAACGTGTCCAAAATGGTGACCAACGAATACTAGGAATGCATTGTGGTATATAACCGGAAAATATGCTGGGTTCGATATTTTCTCAACGTATGCGTTTATTAATGTTGTCGATATTATGGTTGAAATTTAACATTGATAATACATCACGGCTATGTGCCCCCTGCTATGTGCTGATGTGCAATTTTAACGCATGCAGTTAGTAAGGATCGTACTGTTGTATGGTATTATATATAATGACATTATGGAATAGGATGGGGACAGGCCTGGCATCACGGGGGGAGGGAGGAGTGTTGCCCCTTCAGTTTTGGGCAAAAAGATTTACCTAACTTAATTTGCGCCCTAAAAAAATAGTTGTACTTGGTCAATGGTCAGACAACACTAAATGACACGAACAGTCACTCAGTCTGTTTGATGGGCAGGAGGGCTATCCGTCCAGGAACTGCACATATCAGTGTCGTTATTGAGTGTCAACATTACGATCCTGTTTGCTCAGGTGGACCGATTCCTTGCAGTACTTTATCATTATACTTAAAATCTTTATATAACTAGGACTAGTTATAGCAGTCTGTGCTTTCTGTTGGTTTTACAACATTTTTTTCTTAACGATTCAGAACGTCCATGTAGCTGCAAAAATGAACGCTTATGGTACTTTTCGCTCCAGGCAATACAAACCGTGAGAGTGACGAAAAATGTGAAACTGAACTTCATCGCAAATACCAGATTGCTAGTCGTTATCTTCTATCATGAAGCACTAATCAATGGCATAGCTGCGAGATTTCATTTGGGTAGCTGCACCCTACAGCTCCGTTTCAACCGAAATATCACCCCCCCCCCTCAGAATTTCAGACGCCCCCCTACAGATTTTTCCCCGGGCACCGCGCACTGATGGGGGACAGGGTGTCCAGGAAATGGTATCAACTTTTCTCAAGAAAATAAAAATAGAAACTCTATAGGCACTCAAACATTTTACTGTTTTTTTTTCAGGCAGTAAATTACGTAAATTACTGCTTCGACACGTAATGGCATTATAATCAAGTGCAGGAGCTGAGGGCTTTTGTTTTGTTTCGTTTTCCATGGCGTTTGTAAGCACGCAAATCAAAGGCAATTCCTGCGTCTAACACGAATGTAAATGCTTTTGAAAGTGCAGTGTGGTGCAGCTTGTAAAATCCTTGTCCACATTTGTGGTTTGTTGATGTTTTTCTGTCTGCCAAAGTTGCATTTTGACATCCAGACGGGGAGACTTTATCATTTGAACGTGAAGCCAGCCTTAAACCCTCTGAGGCGTGTCTGTCTGCCGGCACGTATTTTGTGAAAGGTTTTTTTTTTTAACTGAGAGCGACTTTGAAAAAGTTTCCGTAGCCACCTCGCACTCCGTGTTAGATTATAGGAGGAATGCGGCGGCGGCGAGCTCGCTGTAGTCGTGGCCGAGTGATTAAGGCGATGGATTCAAAATCAATTGGGGACTCCCCGCGCAGATTTGAATCCTGCCGACTACGGCGTCTGCCTCATGTCGCCTTGTGCCTGCGCGGCAAAGACGAAGTGCTGCTTCTCCTTTCCTGGTACTATAAGAACGCTAAATCGCTTGGCTCTGCTGTCGTGGAAATAAATTCTTCAGATAACCACACATTTTGCGTTCGCACCTCTGGTGCTCTACTTATGCCTTTGAAAACCTAATGAATAAAGCTGAAAGAACCGACACAATATGTAGGTGCTCGTAAAGCACGCAGTAAAGAACTGTTAACAGCAAAGGTTTCAGTGGGTTAACTGAGGAGAAGGCGTGATCGCTAATTGTTGACTTTGTATTTGGTGTTAGAAACACTCTTACTGTGCATGACGTGCAACAAATGTAGCCACAGAAATTGCATCACGCTTTCATGTATGCTATCGCAGACACCAACGTTGCCTAGATAGAAAACCGAAATAGCCGTGGGTTTGCTTGCTGGTCTGAAGGATCTCTCTTCGAATCTCTATCATTTGTCAATGGAAGTAAAAGGCGCTGCAATTTCATACGTTCAGAATGAAACCCGCAGCTGTTGTTCGACTTTATTTCTTGACTAATTACAACTGAGTGTCGCATGAGCAGTTACGTAAACTTGTCTGGTATATTTGAACAAAAATGCCGTTCTTCAATTAAAACTAACAGTACATTGTCAGGGACATTCAGTTCTATACAAACAAGAGACAGACAAGATAATATTTCTACCTTTCATGTGGACTACGTGTTGACTTACTGATCGGAATAATTGAAAAGTTCGGGTTCATAGCCGATGCAGTGCATGCTAATTAGAACAGCAAAGCTGAGCTCTCAGCACCGTACTGAGCCCAGGTGTTTTTCTAAAGCTGTCAGGTGCAGTTCATTTACATGAAGGAAATCTCTTACTGGGTACTATTACAATGCAGTAAGTAGCACAGACTACTTAGGGAGTAGCCCGATGCATTTAAAAACAACCCGAGCCAGGCAGGAGTCGAACCTACAATCTCCTGATCCCTAGTCAGACGCGTTATCCAGTGTGATACTGCAGGACTGTAACCCAGTGAGATCAGCACTGCAACTAGTAAAATATTACCCCCGGTCCATTCTTTTCCAAAAGTGAGAAACACCTGTTTTCTACATTTTGTCTGTTTTAAAACATTATCTTCCAAAGCATCATAAAATTGTCCCTTCTTCCAGACTCTACTTCTCTCTTGTAGTAGTACAGCAGACCTTTCCAGGTGAGCAGATCACAGAGTCCGAAATGAGCTTCCTCCATCAAGCAAAGTACCTGAACATGACGCTGTCTTCATAAAAGCGCCCCTGTAATAAAGAAATTAAATCCGAAATCAAGAGGGCAGCACAGTGGGCAAAAGACGTATAATATTCGTCTATTAAACGCATACCTTAGACGTCTAAATGTGGTCTGCAATTCGTCTAGAATCTCTGCACTGTGTACGAAGTAAATTATTTTCGCAGTAATTATTTACATTAACGAAGAGCATAACGCGTGTACTGTATACACTGCAAGTACAACCCCCCTCTCTGCAGGAGTGCTGGCTGTGACGAATTGAAACGGTTTCACGGGTATTTTCAAAGTAGGAGGCGAGATTTCCAGCGAAAGACACCCCCCCTCAAAAACCCAGTAAATACAGTACTTACTAGTTAAAGGCTAGGCTCCCGACTACGGCGAAAGGAACCCTTCTTTCATTAGAAGACAATGAACATATTTTAGCCCTGAATGAATTAATAGCAAACATGGTTTACATAAAAGACATTTTTCCAAGAAAGTTTAGCCTTTGTCACTAATGAAACCACTAAATAAAGACATAAATATAAAAATCTTAAGATTTTTAAAATACATGACTTTGCTAAAATTTATTTGAAAATAAAAACAATTACAACCGCCAGGGGAGAGAGAGAACAGGGGAGGGATGTTGGTTTTGCATAAGGGGCGGGGCTATGGAAATTAGGTCTGTTTGGGAATGTGTAGTTACATTTTCTGGCTGTTTGTGAATTATCGTTGTTGAGTATGGAGTGTTGAGGTATTGATTTTGTGTAATGCTTTATGTTGAAAGTTGAGGTTGATTTTGTTTATGATAAACAGGATAAACTGGGATGGGAGGAAGGTTTGGTTTTGCATAAGGGGCGGGATTATGATAATTGGAGGACTTTGCGAGAGTAAAATGGTTTGATTATTTGATTTTGTATTGTGGTTGTTATCTATGTTTTTGGTTGGTATTATGTTTATATGGTTGTTTTTGTTGGTTGGTTGTTATTATGGTTATTAATAATACGATCTATAGTTGAAATCTGCGCCTAAATAAAAAGAAAAAGCAAGTGATTAGGTTTATGAGCAATCTAATTACTTATTCGTTTAAAAAGCTATATAAAATAAAGTTTATTATTAATTTGCTGGACAGAGCGGTGAACATTATTATGCATGAGACAAAGATAACGATCCTGATCAGTTTAGAAATCTGTGTACGCTGTAAGGTTTTTACTTCTTAAACTTTTAAAATACACGTTTAGAATTGAAAGAAATCCTCTTCCTGGTATAGCACACCAGCACGTCTTTTTTCTCCAATCAGAGGGGTGTCAGATGGTGTCAGCCAATCACCATTCTGCGTTGGGTAGCAACGGGTGACTGTTCTCAGGCGGAAGATGTAAACAGCTTAATGTTCGTGTTAAATAATTTTTTTTAATTAAAATTCATTCTATACAGCAATCGCATATTTGGGTACCGTTTCATAAAACTTTCATGCTTAAAATGTTTAGGGAGAAATGGAAGACTGGTGTGTATTTTTTCTTTAAACTACCAAGACCAGCCATACACAGTACAGTTTACATACATACAGTAATGTTTATGTTCCTAAATTAATATCGTTTATGACCTTCAGATGCGTTATGCTCCTCTTCTTTTTATGCTCAGCTACTAAAATTTCCCTTTAGTGGTAAAATCCATATAAATATTCAAAACTAAGCGGATTAAAATGTGGACAGCAAAGACATTAAATGATTAAATCTTTGCACTACCAACCAATGCACCACGAGTGCCCCTGTCGGTCATTTTGGCCAGCCAATCACTTGTCCTGCGGTACCCTCCGGTGCCCCGCGGTGGCTTGTGGGTAGGTTACTGTACCGCGGGTTTTTACCGCGCATTTTGAATGGCTGCATCTATTAAACGCATACCTTAGACGTCTAAATGTGGTCTGCAATTCGTCTAGAATCTCTGCACAGTGTACGAAGTAAATTATTTTCGCAGTAATTAATTTACACGTGTATAATAAATATAGTAAATATAATAAATTAATTACTGCGAAAATAATTTACTTCGTACACTGTGCAGAGTGCCGTATACTCCTAGTTGCGGCACACACGATACATACAGTAAAAAGCCTCAGGCACTGTGTTAGATGTGTTTTCGATGTTATATATGCGTTTATTCATGTCGTCGATTTTACGGTTGCAATTCGACGTTGATTATACGTTGAGGCGACGTATATATACGTATAGCCGTATTTTCGCCATAAATATACGTATATTCGACGAATCAATGCCCACTGGGAAGGCGCATTGAAGGGTGCACCCCCATCATTAATCGTTGCGCCTCTGTGAAAGGAAAGCTCTTGAGCAGTCGTTGAAACAGCTCGGATGAAACACTTGATTGCTTCCATGTGCATCTGGAGCCCATTTCTTATTTTCACTTCACGCCGCCCAAAGCATTTCTAAAACAGGAGATTCGCGTTTGGGAATGCGCCCTGCCCTACAAATAAAACAGGTCTACGGGTCTGAAAGCTGCTCCACGGAAAACAGTTCTGTTGCGCTTTTGATCAAAGGGAGATTCGCTGTTCTTACTTTTTGATGACATAACACCCAAAGGGGCTTCTTTGGAGCTGTATTCCAACCAGCATCCTAAAGTTTCTTGGCGGTATCCTTTACAGTCCTCTGTTCGGTCGACAAGGGACAGAAGGGGGCAGTTTTCCTCACACATACAGTGCAATGTACTGTAGTGTTCCCGTTCATTGAATTCGCAGTTCTGCATCAGACCTCTAACTCGTTTCCTTAGCTTGGATTTAAGCCACGAAGCAGGCTTCTACTGTATAAACGTCTAGAGGAATCACAAACTATTTGAGAGGCCATCATCCCAGGGGGAACTGACAAAGTCTATCCCTAAACACCTAGCGCAGTCTCTCAAGAGACTGTCAAAAATCGCTTTCTCCGTTTGCATTGCAAGTAAGTGAAAACGCGGTCTCAACCCAGAGCCACTTGGCAGCAGCGGCACGTAAATACTGTTACTGTCACTGCTCGATACCGATGTTAGCCTACTATACCATGTTCAGCCACCGCTAGAAACTGCATGGCTCTAGTTCTGGAGCAAACGACAGGAGGGCCAACGTCGAACGGGCACACATGTCAGACATGGAAACCGACGAGAGTGGGATTCGAACCCATACATGCAGAGCACAATGGATTAACAAGCCATCGCCTTAACCACTCAGCCACCCCGTCAACAGAACTGGACTGTCCCAACTGAGTTGGCGCGCTCCAGATGATCTTTTTCTTTTTTTTCCCTCGTACTCGAGGGTCATTTTCCTGTTCCACATGCGATTTCAACATTTTCCTTGGGAGATGTCAAGCCAGCAAGCCACTGCTGTGGTTCAGTGGCCAGTGTGGAGTTCAGTGGCCCTGTTGTACACAGAAAGCACATTGAGCTCCTTGGACATGAAAAGTTCCAGATAAAAGCCATTTGTCATCCTTTCTCTTGGTGTCGATGTTGCTATTGTATGTAAAGGTGGCAACTTGCTCAGCGAGCAGGCGGAGCACACACCGAATGCAGATGTGTCTGAGTGGTGTGTCCAAGTGGCTGCAAAAGGACAGCACTCCCGGGGCGCCGTGGCTTAGTTGGTTAAAGCGCCTGTCTAGTGAACAGGAGACCCTGGGTCTGAATCCCAGCGGACAACCGCTAGACTTAATTAAACACAAGTATTCATTTCCTGTCTTTAACATGACTTGTTTTTCTTAAAATGGATGCAACTTGCAAAACATGAAATACAAACCTTGCTAATCAGCGCTAGCAGCTGGCAAAAAAAAAAGAAGTCAGCAATGTTTTTTTTCTTTAACCTTAACCCTGCTAATGGAGAAGAGTTAAACGACCGAGTCTATGCAGCTTAAACGGTGCGCACGTCGGGTTCTTAGCTGAAAGGGTGGTAAATCACGCTCACCCCAGTCCTTAATCTTTTAAACAGGATACAAAATTGAACCTAGTCGCCACATCACATACATCCTGTTCAATGATAAAAAGGTAACATCTATCCTCACTCCAGAGTAAATCTCACGTTGAGGGCATATTTTTTTTCACTTTACCGTGAATCGGGCTCGGCTGCACAGAGGAGAGAGGACGGTGACAGGGGAGTCACACGCTGGCGGTTTGAATACGCGGAAGATCACTGAGGGATCCACAGTATATGGACCCTCCGTGCGCCATCAGTCCACACTCCGGACTCTGAATCCTGCCATCCGAGTTAAGATCTCGGCGGAACCTGAGGCGCAGTTCTTTCTTAAAACGTAATCTGGTGAGCATTTCTAGAATCGTACTTGTATAGATGCAGCCTTTAATGTGTTGCTAGGTTAAAATTGATGATTTCTTGAACTTCAGTAGGAAACTGCCCTCTTGATTTCGGATTTAATTTCTTTATTACAGGGGCGCTTTTATGAAGACAGAGTCATGTTCAGGTACTTTGCTTGATGGAGGAAGCTCATTTCGGACTCTGTGATCTGCTCACTTGGAAAGGTCTGCTGTACTACTACAAGAGAGAAGTAGAGTCTGGAAGAAGGGACAATTTTATGATGCTTTGGAAGATAATGTTTTTTTTTTTCTTTGAAATCGAAATGAATCAGAATATCAGTGCAAAAGACAAACTCTTGGTTTGGTTTAAAGAGATATGGTTTTAAAACAGACAAAATGTAGAAAACAGGTGTTTCTCACTTTTGGAAAAGAATGGACCGGGGGTAATATTTTACTAGTTGCAGTGCTGATCTCACTGGGTTACAGTCCTGCAGTGTCACACCAGGGCCAGTGGCGCAATGGATAACGCGTCTGACTACGGATCAGGAGATTGCAGGTTCGACTCCTATCTGGCTCGGGTTGTTTTTAAACGCATCGGGCTACTCCCTAAGCAGTCTGTGCTACTTACTGCATTGTAATCGTACCCAGTAAGAGATTTCCTTCATGTAAATGAACTGCACCTGACAGCTTTAGAAAAACACCTGGGCTCAGTACGGTGCTGAGAGCTCAGCGTTGCTGTTCTAATTAGCACGCACTGCATCGGCTATGAGCCCGAACCTTTCAATTATTCCGATCAGTAAGTCAACACGTAGTCCACATGAACGGTAGAAATATTCTCTTGTCTGTCTCTTGTTTGTATAGAACTGAATGTCCCTGACAATGTACTGTTAGTTTTAATTGAAGAACGGCATTTGTGTTCAAATATACCAGACAAGTTTACGTAACTGCTCATGCGACACTCAGTTGTAATTAGTCAAGAAATAAAGTCGAACAACAGCTGCGGGTTTGATTCTGAACGTATGAGATTGCAGCGCCTTTTACTTTCATTGACAAATGATAGAGATTCGAAGAGAGATCCTTCAGACCAGCAAGCAAACCCACGGCTATTTCGGTTTTCTATCTAGGCAACGTTGGTGTCTGCAATAGCATACATGAAAGCGTGATGCAATTTCTGTGGCTACATTTGTTGCACGTCATGCACAGTAAGAGTGTTTCTAACACCAAATAAAAAGTCAACAATTAGCGATCACGCCTTCTCCTCAGTTAACCCACTGAAACCCTTGCTGTTAACAGTTCTTTACTGCGTGGTTTACGAGCACCTACATATCGTGTCGGTTCTTTCAGCTTTATTCATTAGGTTTGCAAAGGCATAAGTAGAGCACCAGAGGTGCGAACGCAAAATGTGTGGTTATCTGAAGAATTGCTTTCAATGGCAGCGGGTCCAAGCGATTTAGCGTTTTTATAGTACCGGGAAAGGAGAAACGGCACTTCGCCTTTGCCGCGCAGGCACAAGGCGACGTGCGGCAGACGCCGGAGTCGGCAAGTTCCGGACCTGCGCGGGGAATCCCCAACGCACTTAACCAATCGGCCACGACAAAAGCGAGCTCGCTGTCGCCGCATTCCTCCTATAATCTAACACGGAGTGCGAGGTGGCTGCGGAAACCTTTTTAAAGTCGCTCTCCGTTAAAAAAAAATACCTTTCACAAGATTCGTGCCGGCAGACAGACACGCCTCAGAGGGTTTAAGGCTGGCTTCACGTTCAAATGATAAAGTCCCCCAGTCCGGATGTCAAAATGCAACTTTGGCAGACAGAAAAAACATCAACAAACCACAAATGGTTTTTACAAGCTGCACCACACTGCACTTTCAAAAGCATTTACATTCGTGTTAGACGCAGGAATTGCCTTTGATTTGCGCGCTTACGAACGCCATGGAAAACGAAACAAAACTAAAGCCCTCAGCTCCTGCACTTGATTATAATGCCGTTACGTGTCGAAGCAGGAATTTATGTCATCCTACCACTGCAACACGGGGAATAGAGAGAAATGAGTACACGCTACGAATTGTCTCTAATCAGTCCCTACAGTTGTAAGGCGCCTGGAAGCGTGCACCCCCATCATTAATCTTTGCGCATCTGTGCAAGGTAAACTCTGGAGCAGTCTTTGAAACGGCTCAAAGGAAACACGTGATTGATTCCATGTGCATCTGGGGTTCATTTCTTATTTACATTTAATTCAAGGGAAAGGCTTGGGTCAGTTTCAGACGGCCTCCAACAGCGAGATTCAAGCGCCCCACCTTCAGCCCAATCTGCACAGCCAGAACGCCAACGGCTCCTATGCTCTCCGGGGTGCGGTTGTGACCCCGTAACCTAAAATGTTGGTGGCAGACAAATGGAGACTAACAGGTGACGTCCTAGGACATGACTACATTGTGGGGATGGTGACCATTGCTTGGAAAAGAGTGCGAGGCCCCTTTAGAAAAACATTTTGTTAACAGGCATTCTGCCTCAGCCTAAACACCTATAGCTTGCAAAGCGCATGCTATTAGACAGGCACCTCTGCAAGACCTTAAGAGTCTCTTAAACTAGTGATAGTAAGGTGTTCCCAATGGGCGATGTTCGGCTTTCAAATCATCTCTCCGTGGAAGCGCCGAGATGCAGCTGTTTAAGGCTTAGAAGCAGCTGACTGTTTTACTGCCTAACTGATCACTGTCAGTCAGGGAGCTCAGAGGTGAAAAGCCTGTCTGAGAGACAATTCGCCGTCGATCAGTTCAATATGTTCCGTACCAGCTCGGCGCACCTGAGATCATCTTGGTAGCCGTGTAGCTCAGATGAGTGAGAGCGTGTGTGTGTACCACCGTGATTGGATGCCGGTCCTTCTCAGGTCACAGTAAACCTTCTGCTGCCTAACTTTCCTAATTTTGGGGATCCCTTTGAAAAAGCAAAGGAAAAAAAAACTGGCTCTTCATCAGCGTGATCGACCCAACCCAGTGTGCCCCAGTGGCCTAATGGATAAGGCACTGGCCTCCTAAGCCAGGGATTGTGGGTTCGAGTCCCATCTGGGGTGCTCCTGTCCCATTTTGAGCATACAAATGTCTTTGTGGTTTGCAAAGCTACAACTCCACCTTACTCAGTGAGCGTCTCTGCTTTTCTCTCACATACAGTTGGGAGAAAAACTTTTGTAAACAGCCCTTCGGAATGATGTGGATTTCTGCATGAATGGCTCCTAACATGTGATCTTATCTTTATCTAAGTCATAATAATTAATAAAGAGATTCTGATTTAACAAAGAACACACACCCAACATTTGACATTGCTGTTTCTTTATTGACCAAATGGTTTAAACAATCAAGGTCATTGATGGAAAAAGTACGTGAACCCTTATATTAAGGAGCTAGTGGAACCTCCTTTATGACAAAAACCTCAACCCCCACTTTCTGTAGCGGCTTGTCAGACCTGAGCAGCGGTTAGGAGGTATTTTGGCCTATTCCTCTATGCAAAACTGTTTCAGTTCATGTATATTTTTGGGATGTCTTGCGCTGAATGGCCTGCTTCAGATCACGCCACAGCACTTCAATGGGATTGGGGTCAGGACTCTTACTTGGCCATCCCAACATACAGAATTTCTTCTGTTTCAGCCACTCTGTTGTTGATGTACTCCTTTGTTTTTGTCATGTTGCAAGACCCAGCGTCTTTTGAGTTTTAGATCACAGGCAGACACCCTGACATTCTGCTGTAGAATTTCCTGATACATCTCGGAATTCATCGGTCCCTCGATGATTGCAAGCCGTACAGCCTCCGCCATGCTTCCCAGGTGGGATGAGGTTTTGGAGTTGGTATGCGGTGTTTTGTTATCTCCAAACATAACGCTGTGCACATTTACCAACAAGTTCAACTTTTGTCACGTCTGTCCACAGAACATTGTTCCAGGAGTTGTGGAACATCCATGTGGTCTTTAGCAAACTTGAGAGGGGCAGTGGTGGTTTTTTTGGGGGGGAGAGCAGTGGTTTCCTCCGTGGTGACCTCGCATGATCACCACTCCTGTTCAGATTTCTTCTTATGGTGGACTCATGGACACAGACGTAAGACAAAGTAAACCACCTGTTTGCTAGATCCCATCCCCACTCAGCAAGTCAAAGATTCCCTCGAAGGACTGGCAGGACCTATAATTAGTATGATGAATGCATCGCTTGCGTCAGGCAACGTACATGATCAATTTAAGGTAGTGGTTCTTAGACCGCTCCTTAAGAAGTCAAATTTGGATCCACAAGTTCTTAACAACTACAGGCCTGTCTCAAAGGTCCCATTTCAATCTAAAAGTTTTGAGAGAATAGTTGTTGCCCAACGTCAATCGTATCTGGATTCAAATAATATACTTGAGAAATTTCAGTCTGGTTTCTGAAACTGCATTAACAAGAGTCGTAAATTATATTCTCTTAGCTACTGATGCGGGGAATGCAACAGTGCTAGGAATGCAAACTTTAGGTTGCGCTTCTTCATGCTGCATCATTGGCATGAGTGGAGCTTTTTAAACGTCTGTACTTACTGCGCCCCATAAGAAATCGTTTGTCCCTGTTCAAAAGAGATTGTGCGATGTCCTGCAGCGTTCGCAAAGCAAACCTTTGACAGTTTGAATAGAGGAATTTATTCTGCTTCCTGTGCGTGCAGTAGTTACAAACTTGAACGTCTTTACACGATCTCCTGCAGTTTTCAGTGGGCGGGCTTTGTCAGATGGCTTGGAAAAACGCACTGTGTTTCGGCTCGGGAAACATCATGAGCAGTGTCCTGCATGTTTTCTGTGTATAGCTGTCTTTTAACGCATACAGAATTCATTCGAAATCATTGATTTCTCCAATTAACAAGGGTCCCTTAAATGATGAGTCAAAGTAACATCTAATCGGATTAGTTTCCTTAGAGCTGGTTCAGAGTTTGCTCAAGAGTTTACCTATCACAGATGCGCAAAGAAGAATGTTGGGGGTGCACGCTTCAAGGCGCCTTACAGCTGTAGGGAGTGATTCGAGACGATTCGTGGCGTGTGCTCGTTCCCATATACCATACGCCCCGGCGTGCAGTGCTAGGATGACGTACAATACCGCTTGGGCACGTAACGGTGTTATATGCAAGTGCGGGACGTGAGGGTTTTCGTTTGTTCGTTTTGTTTTGCTCTGCTTTGCTTTGTTTTGCTTTCCATCGCGTGGGTAAGAGCGTAAATAAAAAGGCGATTCCTGCGTCTACCACTAATGTAAGAGCTATTTCAAGTGCGACGTGGTGCGGCTTTTCAAATGCTTGTGGGCATTTCTCTGTTGTTGATTCTTTTTTTGTGTGTAACAAAGTGGCATTTTCATGTCCGGACGGGGAGACTTTATCATTCCGACATGAAGCCACCCTTAAGTCCTCTGAGGCGTGTCTGTCTGCAAGGCTTGTATTTTGGAAATGTTTTTTTGAAACGGAGAACGACTTTGAAATAGGCTTCCGCCGGCGCCTCGCGATCCAGGTAAGATTGTAGCAAGAACGCAGCGGCAGTGGGGCTTGCTGTAGTCGTGGCCGAGTGGTTAAGGCGATGGACTAGAAAGTCATTGGGGTCTCCCCGCGCAGGTTCGAATCCTGCCGACTACGTTATCCGCCTCCAGTCGGTGTGTTTCGGCGCAAGCAAAGAAGCGCGCCTCTTTGCTGTTCCTGGTGGTTTTAAAACGCCCAATCGCTTGTACCCGCTGCCTTGGAAATAAGTTCTTCAGCGTCCGCGAATGGCATTTTGCAGCTGGAAGCAGATGTCGACGCGTTTTGCACAGAGCACCAAAAAAGCGTCTTTTTTGAAGGCCCAGGCACTGAGCATTGGTGGTTCAGTGGTAGAAATCTCGCCTGCCACGCGGGAGGCTCGGGTTCGATTCCCGGCCAATGCAGTGGCTTTTGCAGCGAGCGGCTCCATCACTTGCATCCCCTTGCAACTCGCAACTCAAAAAACCCACTGAAGCTAAGCAGGTGTGAGCCAGGTCAGTACCCGGATGAGGGTGAGCTACAGGGGAAAACAAAGCTTCCAGCTGGAAGCGGTGTTAATGGTGCCGGCGGTGGGGCGCTCACCCTGAGGTCTGTGCGGGTCCCAATGCCCCAGTATAGTGACGGAGATGCTGTGTTGTAAAAGGGCGCTGTCTTTTGGATGAGATGTAAAACCGAGGTCACAGCGCTCTGTGGTCATTCAAAATGACCACCAAAACCTTTGACAAAAGCTCTTGGTAATTGATGGTCTTCAATAATGCTTCTCCTTTAGGTACATTTTAAATCAGCTGAAAAATGCTGTGAAATGGGGGGGCACTTCAGGCCAGTGTAGGATTTGGGTTACAAGAACCATGAAACTGCACGAGAAAGCCCGTACACTGAATTACACGGCTTTCTATTCAAAGGAGGACAAAAGAAATTCCCTGAGTTCGATTTTTTGCAGCACAGAGAGGAGCACTGTTGTGAGGCCGGTTAGCTCAGTTGGTTCGAGCGTGGTGCTAATAACGCCAAGGTCACGGGTTCGAACCCCGTACTGGCCAGGTCCTTTTCTCCTCTCTTACCAAAGCTGTTAGGTTCCTTTCCGTGGTGAGAGGGGTTGTCATGCAACGCTGCCACATAGTGCCGACAGACAAGAGTGTTGCGGGAGAAGAGAAAAGTGTTTGAAGATTTAAGAGTGTCTTAGGTGGAGCCAAAATCAAGTGTCACAAATACAAGTGGGAGGATTTCCAATGTTTAATATGGTAAAAATAAGCGGAAGTTATCTGCCGGTCCGGCACAGTCTGCCATGCTTTTGTCATATACTGTAAAGTGGTGTCGAACTGGGTGTCGAACTGGAGCCTCACCATTTGCATATGTGAGGCTCCAGTTATACGTCGAGTGTCACATTAAATGACAAAAATGAAGAGAGTTAAAGCAGCTGGAGAGGTTTTCTTACAACTTTTGAGCTGACACAGTTTTGGAAAATGTTTCCTTCACGCTGCACTGTACAACATAGGCAGCCAAGAGTCTCCAAAACAAAACAGAATTGACAGATAGGAGAAAATTCCCACTCATCCTGAAGTTCCCAAAATCCAGCACTGAGCGTAAACAAAGTGTCTAAGTAGCGTGGGAATGCTAACCCTAACCCTAGCTGGAGTTTGAGCAATCCAGCACTGAGCGTAAAAAGATGAGTCAAAGTAACGTCTAATCGGATTAGTTTCCTTAGAGCTGGTTCAGAGTCTGCTCAAGAGTTTACCTTTCACACATGCGCAAAGAAGAATGTTGGGGGTGCACGCTTCAAGGCGCCTTACAGCTGTAGGGAGTGATTCGAGACGATTCGTGGCGTGTGCTCGTTCCCATATACCGTACGCCCCGGGGTGCAGTGCTAGGATGATGTACAATACCGCTTGGGCACGTAACGGCGTTATACGCAAGGTTTTCGTTTGTTCGTTTTGTTTTGCTCTGCTTTGCTTTGTTTTGCTTTCCATCGCATTGGTAAGAGCGTAAATAAAAAGGCGATTCCTGCGTCTACCACTAATGTAAGAGCTATTTCAAGTGCGACGTGGTGCGGCTTTTCAAATGCTTGTGGGCATTTCTCTGTTGTTGATTCTTTTTTTGTGTGTAACAAAGTGGCATTTTCATGTCCGGACGGGGAGACTTTATCATTCCGACATGAAGCCACCCTTAAGTCCTCTGAGGCGTGTCTGTCTGCAAGGCTTGTATTTTGGAAATGTTTGTTTGAAACGGAGAACGACTTTGAAATAGGCTTCCGCCGGCGCCTCGCGATCCAGGTAAGATTGTAGCAAGAACGCAGCGGCAGTGGGGCTTGCTGTAGTCGTGGCCGAGTGGTTAAGGCGATGGACTAGAAATCCATTGGGGTCTCCCCGCGCAGGTTCGAATCTTGCCGACTACGTTATCCGCCTCCAGTCGGTGTGTTTCGGCGCAAGCAAAGAAGCGCGCCTCTTTGCTGTTCCTGGTGGTTTTAAAACGCCCAATCGCTTGTACCCGCTGCCTTGGAAATAAGTTCTTCAGCGTCCGCGAATGGCATTTTGCAGCTGGAAGCAGATGTCGACGCGTTTTGCACAGAGCACCAAAAAAGCGTCTTTTTTGAAGGCCCAGGCACTGAGCATTGGTGGTTCAGTGGTAGAATTCTCGCCTGCCACGCGGGAGGCTCGGGTTCGATTCCCGGCCAATGCAGTGGCTTTTGCAGCGAGCGGCTCCATCACTTGCATCCCCTTGCAACTCGCAACTCAAAAAACCCACTGAAGCTAAGCAGGTGTGAGCCAGGTCAGTACCCGGATGAGGGTGAGCTACAGGGGAAAACAAAGCTTCCAGCTGGAAGCGGTGTTAATGGTGCCGGCGGTGGGGCGCTCACCCTGAGGTCTGTGCGGGTCCCAATGCCCCAGTATAGTGACGGAGATGCTGTGTTGTAAAAGGGCGCTGTCTTTTGGATGAGATGTAAAACCGAGGTCACAGCGCTCTGTGGTCATTCAAAATGACCACCAAAACCTTTGACAAAAGCTCTTGGTAATTGATGGTCTTCAATAATGCTTCTCCTTTAGGTACATTTTAAATCAGCTGAAAAATGCTGTGAAATGGGGGGGCACTTCAGGCCAGTGTAGGATTTGGGTTACAAGAACCATGAAACTGCACGAGAAAGCCCGTACACTGAATTACACGGCTTTCTATTCAAAGGAGGACAAAAGAAATTCCCTGAGTTCGATTTTTTGCAGCACAGAGAGGAGCACTGTTGTGAGGCCGGTTAGCTCAGTTGGTTCGAGCGTGGTGCTAATAACGCCAAGGTCACGGGTTCGAGCCCCGTACTGGCAAGGTCCTTTTCTCCTCTCTTACCAAAGCTGTTAGGTTCCTTTCCGTGGTGAGAGGGGTTGTCATGCAACGCTGCCACATAGTGCCGACAGACAAGAGTGTTGCGGGAGAAGAGAAAAGTGTTTGAAGATTTAAGAGTGTCTTAGGTGGAGCCAAAATCAAGTGTCACAAATACAAGTGGGAGGATTTCCAATGTTTAATATGGTAAAAATAAGCGGAAGTTATCTGCCGGTCCGGCACAGTCTGCCATGCTTTTGTCATATACTGTAAAGTGGTGTCGAACTGGGTGTCGAACTGGAGCCTCACCATTTGCATATGTGAGGCTCCAGTTATACATCGAGTGTCACATTAAATGACAAAAATGAAGAGAGTTAAAGCAGCTGGAGAGGTTTTCTTACAACTTTTGAGCTGACACAGTTTTGGAAAATGTTTCCTTCACGCTGCACTGTACAACATAGGCAGCCAAGAGTCTCCAAAACAAAACAGAATTGACAGATAGGAGAAAATTCCCACTCATCCTGAAGTTCCCAAAATCCAGCACTGAGCGTAAACAAAGTGTCTAAGTAGCGTGGGAATGCTAACCCTAACCCTAGCTGGAGTTTGAGCAATCCAGCACTGAGCGTAAAAAGATGAGTCAAAGTAACGTCTAATCGGATTAGTTTCCTTAGAGCTGGTTCAGAGTCTGCTCAAGAGTTTACCTTTCACACATGCGCAAAGAAGAATGTTGGGGGTGCACGCTTCAAGGCGCCTTACAGCTGTAGGGAGTGATTTGAGACGATTCGTGGCGTGTGCTCGTTCCCATATACCGTATGCCCCGGGGTGCAGTGCTAGGATGATGTACAATACCGCTTGGGCACGTAACGGCGTTATACGCAAGGTTTTCGTTTGTTCGTTTTGTTTTGCTCTGCTTTGCTTTGTTTTGCTTTCCATCGCGTTGGTAAGAGCGTAAATAAAAAGGCGATTCCTGCGTCTACCACTAATGTAAGAGCTATTTCAAGTGCGACGTGGTGCGGCTTTTCAAATGCTTGTGGGCATTTCTCTGTTGTTGATTCTTTTTTTGTGTGTAACAAAGTGGCATTTTCATGTCCGGACGGGGAGACTTTATCATTCCGACATGAAGCCACCCTTAAGTCCTCTGAGGCGTGTCTGTCTGCAAGGCTTGTATTTTGGAAATGTTTGTTTGAAACGGAGAACGACTTTGAAATAGGCTTCCGCCGGCGCCTCGCGATCCAGGTAAGATTGTAGCAAGAACGCAGCGGCAGTGGGGCTTGCTGTAGTCGTGGCCGAGTGGTTAAGGCGATGGACTAGAAATCCATTGGGGTCTCCCCGCGCAGGTTCGAATCCTGCCGACTACGTTATCCGCCTCCAGTCGGTGTGTTTCGGCGCAAGCAAAGAAGCGCGCCTCTTTGCTGTTCCTGGTGGTTTTAAAACGCCCAATCGCTTGTACCCGCTGCCTTGGAAATAAGTTCTTCAGCGTCCGCGAATGGCATTTTGCAGCTGGAAGCAGATGTCGACGCGTTTTGCACAGAGCACCAAAAAAGCGTCTTTTTTGAAGGCCCAGGCACTGAGCATTGGTGGTTCAGTGGTAGAATTCTCGCCTGCCACGCGGGAGGCTCGGGTTCGATTCCCGGCCAATGCAGTGGCTTTTGCAGCGAGCGGCTCCATCACTTGCATCCCCTTGCAACTCGCAACTCAAAAAACCCACTGAAGCTAAGCAGGTGTGAGCCAGGTCAGTACCCGGATGAGGGTGAGCTACAGGGGAAAACAAAGCTTCCAGGTGGAAGCGGTGTTAATGGTGCCGGCGGTGGGGCGCTCACCCTGAGGTCTGTGCGGGTCCCAATGCCCCAGTATAGTGACGGAGATGCTGTGTTGTAAAAGGGCGCTGTCTTTTGGATGAGATGTAAAACCGAGGTCACAGCGCTCTGTGGTCATTCAAAATGACCACCAAAACCTTTGACAAAAGCTCTTGGTAATTGATGGTCTTCAATAATGCTTCTCCTTTAGGTACATTTTAAATCAGCTGAAAAATGCTGTGAAATGGGGGGGCACTTCAGGCCAGTGTAGGATTTGGGTTACAAGAACCATGAAACTGCACGAGAAAGCCCGTACACTGAATTACACGGCTTTCTATTCAAAGGAGGACAAAAGAAATTCCCTGAGTTCGATTTTTTGCAGCACAGAGAGGAGCAGTGTTGTGAGGCCGGTTAGCTCAGTTGGTTCGAGCGTGGTGCTAATAACGCCAAGGTCACGGGTTCGAGCCCCGTACTGGCAAGGTCCTTTTCTCCTCTCTTACCAAAGCTGTTAGGTTCCTTTCCGTGGTGAGAGGGGTTGTCATGCAACGCTGCCACATAGTGCCGACAGACAAGAGTGTTGCGGGAGAAGAGAAAAGTGTTTGAAGATTTAAGAGTGTCTTAGGTGGAGCCAAAATCAAGTGTCACAAATACAAGTGGGAGGATTTCCAATGTTTAATATGGTAAAAATAAGCGGAAGTTATCTGCCGGTCCGGCACAGTCTGCCATGCTTTTGTCATATACTGTAAAGTGGTGTCGAACTGGGTGTCGAACTGGAGCCTCACCATTTGCATATGTGAGGCTCCAGTTATACATCGAGTGTCACATTAAATGACAAAAATGAAGAGAGTTAAAGCAGCTGGAGAGGTTTTCTTACAACTTTTGAGCTGACACAGTTTTGGAAAATGTTTCCTTCACGCTGCACTGTACAACATAGGCAGCCAAGAGTCTCCAAAACAAAACAGAATTGACAGATAGGAGAAAATTCCCACTCATCCTGAAGTTCCCAAAATCCAGCACTGAGCGTAAACAAAGTGTCTAAGTAGCGTGGGAATGCTAACCCTAACCCTAGCTGGAGTTTGAGCAATCCAGCACTGAGCGTAAAAAGATGAGTCAAAGTAACGTCTAATCGGATTAGTTTCCTTAGAGCTGGTTCAGAGTCTGCTCAAGAGTTTACCTTTCACACATGCGCAAAGAAGAATGTTGGGGGTGCACGCTTCAAGGCGCCTTACAGCTGTAGGGAGTGATTTGAGACGATTCGTGGCGTGTGCTCGTTCCCATATACCGTATGCCCCGGGGTGCAGTGCTAGGATGATGTACAATACCGCTTGGGCACGTAACGGCGTTATACGCAAGGTTTTCGTTTGTTCGTTTTGTTTTGCTCTGCTTTGCTTTGTTTTGCTTTCCATCGCGTTGGTAAGAGCGTAAATAAAAAGGCGATTCCTGCGTCTACCACTAATGTAAGAGCTATTTCAAGTGCGACGTGGTGCGGCTTTTCAAATGCTTGTGGGCATTTCTCTGTTGTTGATTCTTTTTTTGTGTGTAACAAAGTGGCATTTTCATGTCCGGACGGGGAGACTTTATCATTCCGACATGAAGCCACCCTTAAGTCCTCTGAGGCGTGTCTGTCTGCAAGGCTTGTATTTTGGAAATGTTTGTTTGAAACGGAGAACGACTTTGAAATAGGCTTCCGCCGGCGCCTCGCGATCCAGGTAAGATTGTAGCAAGAATGCAGCGGCAGTGGGGCTTGCTGTAGTCGTGGCCGAGTGGTTAAGGCGATGGACTAGAAATCCATTGGGGTCTCCCCGCGCAGGTTCGAATCCTGCCGACTACGTTATCTGCCTCCAGTCGGTGTGTTTCGGCGCAAGCAAAGAAGCGTGCCTCTTTGCTGTTCCTGGTGGTTTTAAAACGCCCAATCGCTTGTACCCGCTGCCTTGGAAATAAGTTCTTCAGCGTCCGCAAATGGCATTTTGCAGCTGGAAGCAGATGTCGACGCGTTTTGCACAGAGCACCAAAAAAGCGTCTTTTTTGAAGGCCCAGGCACTGAGCATTGGTGGTTCAGTGGTAGAATTCTCGCCTGCCACACGGGAGGCTTGGGTTCGATTCCCGGCCAATGCAGTGGCTTTTTCAGCGAGCGGCTCCGTCACTTGCATCCCCTTGCAACTCGCAACTCAAAAAACCCACTGAAGCTAAGCAGGTGTGAGCCAGGTCAGTACCCGGATGAGGGTGAGCTACAGGGAAAAACAAAGCTTCCAGCTGGAAGCGGTGTTAATGGTGCCGGCGGTGGGGCGCTCACCCTGAGGTCTGTGCGGGTCCCAATGCCCCAGTATAGTGACGGAGATGCTGTGTTGTAAAAGGGCGCTGTCTTTTGGATGAGATGTAAAACCGAGGTCACAGCGCTCTGTGGTCATTCAAAATGACCACCAAAACCTTTGACAAAAGCTCTTGGTAATTGATGGTCTTCAATAATGCTTCTCCTTTAGGTACATTTTAAATCAGCTGAAAAATGCTGTGAAATGGGGGGGCACTTCAGGCCAGTGTAGGATTTGGGTTACAAGAACCATGAAACTGCACGAGAAAGCCCGTACACTGAATTACACGGCTTTCTATTCAAAGGAGGACAAAAGAAATTCCCTGAGTTCGATTTTTTGCAGCACAGAGAGGAGCACTGTTGTGAGGCCGGTTAGCTCAGTTGGTTCGAGCGTGGTGCTAATAACGCCAAGGTCACGGGTTTGAGTCCCGTACTGGCCAGGTCCTTTTCTCCTCTCTTACCAAAGCTGTTAGGTTCCTTTCCGTGGTGAGAGGGGTTGTCATGCAACGCTGCCACATAGTGCCGACAGACAAGAGTGTTGCGGGAGAAGAGAAAAGTGTTTGAAGATTTAAGAGTGTCTTAGGTGGAGCCAAAATCAAGTGTCACAAATACAAGTGGGAGGATTTCCAATGTTTAATATGGTAAAAATAAGCGGAAGTTATCTGCCGGTCCGGCACAGTCTGCCATGCTTTTGTCATATACTGTAAAGTGGTGTCGAACTGGGTGTCGAACTGGAGCCTCACCATTTGCATATGTGAGGCTCCAGTTATACATCGAGTGTCACATTAAATGACAAAAATGAAGAGAGTTAAAGCAGCTGGAGAGGTTTTCTTACAACTTTTGAGCTGACACAGTTTTGGAAAATGTTTCCTTCACGCTGCACTGTACAACATAGGCAGCCAAGAGTCTCCAAAACAAAACAGAATTGACAGATAGGAGAAAATTCCCACTCATCCTGAAGTTCCCAAAATCCAGCACTGAGCGTAAACAAAGTGTCTAAGTAGCGTGGGAATGCTAACCCTAACCCTAGCTGGAGTTTGAGCAATCCAGCACTGAGCGTAAAAAGATGAGTCAAAGTAACGTCTAATCGGATTAGTTTCCTTAGAGCTGGTTCAGAGTCTGCTCAAGAGTTTACCTTTCACACATGCGCAAAGAAGAATGTTGGGGGTGCACGCTTCAAGGCGCCTTACAGCTGTAGGGAGTGATTTGAGACGATTCGTGGCGTGTGCTCGTTCCCATATACCGTATGCCCCGGGGTGCAGTGCTAGGATGATGTACAATACCGCTTGGGCACGTAACGGCGTTATACGCAAGGTTTTCGTTTGTTCGTTTTGTTTTGCTCTGCTTTGCTTTGTTTTGCTTTCCATCGCGTTGGTAAGAGCGTAAATAAAAAGGCGATTCCTGCGTCTACCACTAATGTAAGAGCTATTTCAAGTGCGACGTGGTGCGGCTTTTCAAATGCTTGTGGGCATTTCTCTGTTGTTGATTCTTTTTTTGTGTGTAACAAAGTGGCATTTTCATGTCCGGACGGGGAGACTTTATCATTCCGACATGAAGCCACCCTTAAGTCCTCTGAGGCGTGTCTGTCTGCAAGGCTTGTATTTTGGAAATGTTTTTTTGAAACGGAGAACGACTTTGAAATAGGCTTCCGCAGGCGCCTCGCGATCCAGGTAAGATTGTAGCAAGAACGCAGCGGCAGTGGGGCTTGCTGTAGTCGTGGCTGAGTGGTTAAGGCAATGGACTAGAAATCCATTGGGGTTTCCCCGCACAGGTTCCAATCCTGCCGACTACGTTGTCCGCTTTCAGTTGGTGTGTTTCGGCACAAGCAAAGAAGCGCGCCTCTTTGCTGTTCCTGGTGGTTTTAAAACGCCCAATCGCTTGTACCCGCTGCCTTAGAAATAAGTTCTTCAGCGTCCGCAAATGGCATTTTGCAGCTGGAAGCAGATGTCGACGCGTTTTGCACAGAGCACCAAAAAAGCATCTTTTTTGAAGGCCCAGGCACTGAGCATTGGTGGTTCAGTGGTAGAATTCTCGCCTGCCACGCGGGAGGCTCGGGTTCGATTCCCGGCCAATGCAGTGGCTTTTGCAGCGAGCGGCTCCATCACTTGCATCCCCTTGCAACTCGCAACTGAAAACCCACTGAAGCTAAGCAGGTGTGAGCCAGGTCAGTACCTGGATGAGGATGAGCTACAGGGAAAAACAAAGCTTCCAGCTGGAAGCGGTGTTAATGGTGCCGGCGGGGGGGCGCTCACCCTGAGGTCTGTGCGGGTCCCAATGCCCCAGTATAGTGACGGAGATGCTGTGTTGTAAAAGGGCGCTGTCTTTTGGATGAGATGTAAAACCGAGGTCACAGCGCTCTGTGGTCATTCAAAATGACCACCAAAACCTTTGACAAAAGCTATTGGTAATTGATGGTCTTCAATAATGCTTCTCCTTTAGGTACATTTTAAATCAGCTGAAAAATGCTGTGAAATGGGGGGGCACTTCAGGCCAGTGTAGGATTTGGGTTACAAGAACCATGAAACTGCACGAGAAAGCCCGTACACTGATTACACGGCTTTCTATTCAAAGGAGGACAAAAGAAATTCCCTGAGTTTGATTTTTTGCAGCACAGAGAGGAGCACTGTCGTGAGGCTGGTTAGCTCAGTTGGTTAGAGCGTGGTGCTAATAACGCCAAGGTCGCGGGTTTGAGCCCTGTACGGGCCAGGTCTAGATCCAGGTCCCTGTTTGTGAAACAGGCAAATGACTGTCTCAGGGGCCCATTCCTCATTCTCAAGACACATGTATGCAGTATGTACACCGTGCATTGAGCAATAGGGACTGAATACACCACAGGTAAGGTTAGAAGTCATTCTGAGGTGCCACATGTGAGGGATACAGCTAGGCATCCGAAATGTAGGGTTTGAGACCCTTCAGGAGTACTGCATCCTTTGAGACAGACCCGTGCATGTTAAACAAATGATCATTTCTTTCGGCATTAGGGACTAAATATACTAAACATATGATGCTAAAATGTTATTTTCACATATATTAATGTAATAAATGATTGCTTATGCTTTAGAAACAAATCTAATTAAAATAAAAGCTTAAGTTTTGTATTTATCTTGTACCATAGAACATGATTTTCTTTGTATTTCAAGCCCACAAAGTGTCCAAATGACGCACTACATGATATAAGGAAGATTATCACATGCATATCGGTATTATCTTTCTTATGAAAATGCATTCCTTTCATTACCTTTTACTTTTTAAAATGAACTCAAATTGAGTATAATGTAATAATTTAAGTAGAATAGATTCTAATAATATAATGATCCAGTGTTTTGCACTACTTCACTGCTTCACTGCTCTATGCCATCTGGAAATAAATCCTCAGACTGCTTACTGCCCTGGGCATGTACCAATAAATTAAAGGAGCACATCTGTTTATCACTGCGTTGAAGCAGGAGACACACAGTCTCTGCAAACACATCCTAGATACAGTGTTCCAGCACCTTTGACCTCATCCAGAACATATCATTTCTTGAAAGGGATTGCTGTCCGAATGCACATCTGAATCCCAAACAGAATCTCTAGTAAAATACGATCATTTGTGAAACAGGCAAATGACTGTCTCAGGGGCCCATTCCTCATTGTCAGACACAGGTATGGAATGCTTTCACCGTGCATTGAGCAATAGGGATTAAAAACACCGCAGGTAAGGTTAGATGTCATGTTCTATGCTCATTTCTTTCAGCATTAGGGACTAAATATACTAAACGTATGATGCTAAAATGTTATTTTCACATATATTAATGTAATAAATGATTGCTTATGCTTTATAAACAAATCTAATTAAAATAAAAGCTTAAGTTTTGTATTTATCTTGTACCATAGAACATGATTTGCTTTGTATTTCAAGCCCACAAAGTGTCCAAATGTTCTATGATCATTTCTTTCAGCATTAGGGACTAAATATACCAAACGTATGATGCTAAAATCCTGAAAAAAGGATGTGCTCCATCTCGTCAGTAGATTGGATTCCAAAACTGATTTGGGTCAATATACATTACCTTTGAAATTAAAGTACAGTCTACTGTAGGGAACCATCAACTTAGAAAGCATTGGCCTTCCCTGGGGGTCAGGTAGGTGCAAAAGATAAACCTTTATCCTATCTTTATCTTAAGATAAGTGGCCAAGCAGTATTTTTCCAAGTTTCACCAAGCACATCATGTTGCCATAGTAGACAAAGTTCTATAAAATGTTAAATAACTTTTAAAAAAAGTATCTTGGTCTTACAGTACTGTACAAGGTGAATTAAACTGTCCCTGGTAAGAAAAAGTAATTAGAAGCATCTCAGAAACTTTATCTCTAGAAACATTAGCTGTTTTATATCATGTAATTTAGTGTGATGTTGTCAGAATTCAAGGACATTATCACACACAGAAATTGGTTCAGTTAAATCTAAAAAACACAGCTAAACATGGGTTTAAATGTAACAGAAGTCTTACCTCTTGTCAAAAGATTTAATTCAAGAAGCGATGTAATAAATGATTGCTTATGCTTTATAAAGAAATCTAATTAAAATAAAAGCTTAAGTTTTGTATTTATCTTGTACCATAGAACATGATTTTCTTTGTATTTGAAGCCCACAAAGTGTCCAAATGATGCACTACATGATATAAGGAAGATTATCACATGCATATCGGTATTATCTTTCTTATGAAAATGCATTCCTTTCATTACCTTTTACTTTTTAAAATGAACTCAAATTGTGTATAATGTAATAATTTAAGTAGAATAGATTCAGGTAGGAAATATAGAGTCATGATGTTTATGGCTGACATCATTTCACATGGGTGAATTTTAAGCTAAGAAATAAAAACATTTACAATGAAGATACCATTGCTTAATTTTAAATGCCTTTAAAAAATAAATACCTCCTGAGAATAATTTGCCACTCCCAGATCCTTGGTAAGGTACTGTTTGAATCCAATCAGGAGAGGAGCATCCAGGGAGTGCTTTCTATAGAGTCCAGCTTGGGCCACTCTCTTCCGGCCTGCTGATACTTTTTAACTACTCAGGGCCTGTAAGGATATAAAACACCGGTTTAAACATTTTATACCTATAAGACAAATTAGAATTTTAGTAAAAAATAGATACATCTGAAAAATAAAAAGTCTTACTGCTGATAGAGTTCTTCAGAGCTCACATCTTCCCCTTCCTTATCCGCTTCTGTTTCAGTTTCTAGAGCAGCCTCTGGCATCTCTTCCTCCTGGACTGCGGCCTCTTGCTCAGGGCCGCTGGAATGCAGGTAGATTCTTTTCAACATGCTTTTACATAATATGTTGTAACAATGATTTCAAAAAGAAACTACAGAAGCCTTACAGATTAAAAATATCTCACCTTGCCAATGTGTCTTCAGGCTTCCCATGTACAAAAAGGCCCAAGGACTCTAGCAGTCTTACAACCACTATCCTGTTTGCCTCACCAGACACGATCTCTATTCTGTGGTAATCCACGATGACCCCGTTCTTCAGGTGATTCATCATGTCCTCCCTCGCCTGTTGAGAGGCCATCCTGATGTTTTCTGCCGTGGCGTGCTTCATACACACCCTCTTCAAGTGAGTAGGAAGCTGATCAAGAGTATTCAGGCACATCTTGCACACCAGGGGAATCCTCGCGGGTTTCCTTTGAAAATAAATAATACCATCTGTGTATAGAAACAAGCTAAGACTGATTTCTTAAATTATCCTTAATTTTCTCTCTCATAGTTTGAGCATAATGATTTTATTGCATTTATATAAGAATTGCTCATTGCTCCTAAATAAATAATGGTTTCATAAAAAAGTGAACACTTGGTCTCAGTCACAGACTTTCCAATAGAAGCCATTGTGGAGTTCAGCAACTGCAGGTCCTAGAAGTGGGGAAGGAATTTTAAAAGAGAAATTGAATTACAATACAGAAGGAATGGCTGAGGGATCACTGAAATATATATATACAAATTCCAAAGACTGAGTCCATATAGAAACAACTACCTTTCATTTTCAGTATAAGAAAAAAAAAACATTATCTTCCAAAGCATCATAAAATTGTCCCTTCTTCCAGACTCTACTTCTCTCTTGTAGTAGTATAGCAGACCTTTCCAGGTGAGCAGATCACAGAGTCCGAAATGAGCTTCCTCCATCAAGCAAAGTACCTGAACATGACTCTGTCTTCATAAAAGTGCCCCTGTAATAAAGAAATTAAATCCGAAATCAAGAGGGCAGTTGCCTACTGAAATACAAGAAGTCATCAATTTTAACCTAGCAACACATTAAAGGCTGCATCTATACAAGTACGATTCTAGAAATGCTCACCAGATTACGTTTTAAGAAGGAACTGCGCCTCAGGTTCCGCCGAGATCTTAACTCGGATGGCAGGATTCAGAGTCCGGAGTGCGGACTGATGGCGCACGGAGGGTCCATATACTGTGGATCCCTCAGTGATCTTCCGCGTATTCAAACCGTTAGCGTGTGACTCCCCTGTCCCCGTGACCTCTTTGCTCTGCTCTCTCCTCTGTGCAGCTGAGCCCGACTCACGGTAAAATGGAAAAAAATATGCCCTCGACGTGAGATTTATTCTGGAGCGAGCCAGTGTTGCGCATAGCTGCCTTCAAAGCAGTTAACCCAGGTTCAATTCCCGGCCAACGCAGTTGCGAATGTTTTCAAATGCTGTCATGAGCCTTGGATTGTGACTAGCAAAGCGAAGCCTTTTGAAAGAGCTAAAGCACTGCAAAACGGAATTGAAGGAGAATCTTACAGGGGATTCTGAGCAGTGTCTGCATACATGCAGTCAGATAAAGGTGCTGAAAGCTTGAGCTACTCTCAATGTCATGCTGCCCTTCCCCGGAGTAAATCTGTTACATTGAAAGAATGCTTCTGGCAGGTTCAAAAAGGGACCCTTGTTAATTGGAGAAATCAATGATTTCGAATGAATTCTGTATGCGTTAAAAGACAGCTATACACAGAAAACATGCAGGACACTGCTCATGATGTTTCCCGAGCCGAAACACAGTGCGTTTTTCCAAGCCATTTGACAAAGCCCACCCACTGAAAACTGCAGCAGATCGTGTAAAGACGTTCAACTTTGTAACTACTGCACGCACAGGAAGCAGAATAAATTCCTCTTTTCAAACTGTCAAAGGTTTGCTTTGCGAACGCTGCAAGACATCGCACAATCTCTTTTGAATGGGGACAAACGATTTCTTATGGGGCGCAGTAAGTACAGACGTTTAAAATGCTCCACTCATGCCGACGATGCAGCATGAAGAAGCGCAACCTAACGTTTGACAGACAAAAGCCAGACGCCGCTACGAGCAATATGAAATCATACTGACAGCACACGGCGTTTCGCGCTGACTCAAAAGTAATCTCGACAGACGCTGTTCTCTGCATAAAGCTGAAAGAGCTAAAGAGCGTTTCTGTTGACACGTAACAAGCTCGTTTCTTTCTACCATGATATCACCGTGACCAAATCTGTCTTTAAACACCTTGCTCAGTCTCTGACGAGACTGTCAAAAATTGCTTTCGCCGATTGTATTGCAAACCGGCGGAAGCGGGGTATTGGGAAAAGTTTTCAACTAGCAATAATCGCGCCTCGGCTAAACCTCACAGGCTACGATACTGCCACTGCGCAAAGCTGACGGTTGCCAGGCAACCGCGGGGATCCTATGGAAATCGTTATCGATCGTCTCATGGCATGTCGTTGCTATAACGCTTCATATTTGTCGTCTTCTTCTTCTTCTAGCTTGAGGTTTTGAAGAATTTCATGACAGACAAGGGCTCCGTTGGGAACAAAGGGCGTTGTGAGAAAACCGTTGCTTATTTTCAGCAGCAGAAATACAACCCTTTAAATACAAGATGACAGAACAATGACGAAGGGCATGCCGGGAGGAACTCATGCACTACAGAGGAAAGGGGGCGGGCACGTACAGTTCACATTCAAGCCACAAGAACTCTTCTCGGATGTTGCACAAACAAATCCTAACGTCCTGAAAGCATTGCAGCATGTTTGTGTCCCACTTCCCGTGGCTGCGGGACGACTGACACGAACGGACAAACACAATCTGTGGCGTTTAGCGTGACATAGTCTTGCAGGCATCGTGCTGTCTCACTGCAATATTATACCGCTGGAGGAAACAGTCCATCTGGCCATGAAACTCATTTGAACGTCTAGCTACAACAACTAACAATATCATGATTTATTCAGGATGTGTGGAATCAGCACGTCCCGGAGACAGCTTCCGAAATCGTGAGCATTCTCTGGTGGTAGGGGCGTTCAAGATGGCGCTCAGGTGGGAGGTAAAGTTTAGTGGTTGGGGAGTTTTTTTGAGTTTTTCATGACCTGAATGTTAATTTTTGCTTTTTTTGACTACAGAAAAATAAGGACTTAACACTAGTTGTTTAAACTTCAGTTATAATTGAAAGAAAAAAAAACGATTTTTTTTTAGGTTTAAAAAGTCCGATATGAGTAACACTGGGAAAAGAAAAGAGAGTGCTGGGTCTTCGAAGGAGAACTCTAAGATACCTCAATCGTATATGTATAGCACTACAAAAAAATCGATGGCAACTAAAGGGAAAAGTGAAGCAGCTGCAGGGGCAGCAAGAGGGCGGAGGCGCCGTGCGCCCGGCCGACGTGTTGGACCGGTGCGCTTTACGTGCTGAAATAAACACGCGACAGCCCCGAAATGTTTCCAGAGTGCTGTGCACTGAAGACTTGCCTGGTGCTCCTCCGTGCAGATTGTTTGTCCTCCTCCAGTGCAGGACGAGCCAACACAAGGGAGCGCATTCGCCAACATCCAGGCACGCAATGCGATTTGGAAAGCAGCTCCTTTCCAAAGAGTTGCACACGAACGATCCTTCAGTCCCGCTCGGGGGGCACGGAACCCCCGCCACACACAGCTTCAAGTAGCGAGTCAGGCGCCAGGGGTTTCGCTTACGGCCACACCACCCTGAACATGCCCGATCTCGTCTGATCTCGGAAGCTAAGCAGCGTCGGGCCTGGTTAGTACTTGGATGGGAGACTGCCTGGGAATACCAGGTGCTGTAAGCTTTTGCTCTCCCGGCCAGCAGGGGTCGCCGTTGGTGCCGTAGGCTTTGGGAGGAAAACCTGCAGGATGGAAAGGTGATCTATAGCCTCATCTCTAGAGATGTTTTGTTGCTGTGGCATGTGTGTGACCCATATTCAAAAAAAAAAACCCGTCTGTAAAACGAATATCGAAGCTGCCTCTAAATCTGCAAATGAAGATGAGTCGATAAACCACTCGTTTTTCGTATAACTAGACATATATTCATTTGTTACCAATTTCATTCATTGAGCATGGATACAATAGAGGTACAGCCATTCACTGTTTGACATGTCTGCACTGGTACAGAACCCAGCAATCAGAAAACGGGTGAAACTGTCTTTAGACTCAGCATACAGTACCGAGGCCCCCCATGACCAAATAAAGGCTAACCTCGATAATCAGCCTAAAGAACGCAGACTACAGCAAAACGACTGACTTTGAAAAGGGAATGAACGTCCGGAAGGAGTAGTGGAACTAGCTTGAGATGCTTCTCCGGACCCCTAACTAAAAGCCAGCGAGAACCAGCAGCGGCGTCCACTCCTGTCGAACCGGGATCCTTCCGCAGCCACGCAGCTCGTGGTGTCCTAACCCTCCCGTATCTGATTTTGGACCAAGCACATCAGGGGAGAGCGCGAACCCAGTCCCCCACTACCAGAAATTATGCAGTCGAGATTCCCACATTTGGGGAATTCACAGGGGTCAGCACAGCCGGAGTGCAAAAATGACTCTGTTTTCTCCCCGAGCGAGGAGGAAGGAGAGCATGGCGATGGGGACAGCTGGAACCCCTCCACCCCTCCCTCTACCCCCTTCCTTGAAATGGACTCCGTGAACGCTTTTACTGCTGCCACCCTGATGAAGGCTCATTCAGAGGATGGCTGGCAGGAAATTGGTAAGAAGAAAAAGAAAAAGAAGAAGGTAACAGGTGAGACCGAAGAGAAATGTGTTTTGTAAAGACTGGTTCCACTTTCTTATGTAATATGGCTCTAAACATAATTTCTCTTAACACCAGAGGTATCAATGACAGAGTGAAATGCCAGTCTGTCTTTGATTACCTCCAGCAGAGAGAGGGAGATGTGTTGATGTTGCAGGAGTGTGCTTTAGCCTATCAAGAGAGGTATAAAAGCTTTGAAGATAGGTGGGATAAAGGGCCTTCTGTTTGGTCAGGGGACAATAACAACAGAGCCTCTGGCGTGGCCATTCTTTTCAAAGGATGGGCTTTCAAATTGAAAAGTATTCAGAGGGTCATAGATGGCAGGTTGCTGTGTGTGGATGTGGAATGGGGGACCGTTAACCTGCGGCTAATCAATGTGTATTGTCCTACTGATGTGGGAGGAAGGGTGGAGCTACTCAAGGCACTCTCTCCCCTATTGTTAAGTAGCACAGACGTGATAGTGGGAGGGGATTTTAATTGTATCTTAGAGCACACAGACAGGCAGTCTAGCTCTCCGATAAAATTGGATTCCAGCTCACTGGCCCTGCAAAACTTAGTTCAAGACTTTAAACTCTCAGACACATATAGATGTATATATCCCACAACAGCAGGATATACATGGTCAGGGAGGAATAGCAGCTCCAGAATTGACTATTGCTTTGTCTCAGAGAGAGTGAAAGTTGTTGGGGTCACTCTTCAGCCTGTCTTCTTCTCAGATCATCAGGCTTTAGGGTGTAGAGTGGAACTCCAGGGCGGGACTGTCTTTGGCCCAGGCCTCTGGAAACTCAACACAAAGCTGCTAGAGAACGAGGGGGTTGTATCCCGCTACAAGGAGAAACTATCACAGTGGCTGTCCTTGCAGTGTCTGTACGGGTCAGTAGGAGAGTGGTGGGAGGAGGTGAAGGTGTGGACAAAGGCCTTTTTCATGGCTGAGGGAAGGAAGGCTGCTGCCAGACGGAGAGGAGTGCTAGCCAGGAAACAGAGGCAGCTGCAGCGTCTCTACACGATGCTGCACAGTGGCTTCGATGTGCTCGAGGATATCACCCTTTTAAAAAGGACATCCGGAGCATAGCCGAAGAAAGTAGTCGAGGAGTGCTGTTAAGAAGCAGAGTGCAGTTCTTGGAAGAAAATGAGAAGTGTACTCGCTTCTTTTTCAGGAAAGTGGTAGGCTCCAAGTCTGTCATGGAAAGTGTAGTTGATGAGGAGGGACGAGAGAGAACAGAGCCGAGTGCTATCCTCTCCTGCACCGAGGCCTTCTACTCAAGACTGTACAGCTCTACAGAGGTAAAGGATGAAGAAATTCATTTTTTTACCTCAAAGCTAGAAAACGTTTTGAGTGAAGAAGATAGGGAAGTACTTGAGAGGGATTTGACAGTAGAAGAGCTGAGACAGGCTATGGAGAGCTTACAGAAGGGGAAAACTCCGGGTGCTGACGGGCTCCCTAAAGAATTTTATTGCACCTTTTGGGATCTGCTTCAGGATCCGCTACTGCTCCTATTCGAGGAAAGCTATAAGACAGAATTGCTGCCTGACTCCTTAAGAGAAGGCACTATCTCTCTCTTGTTTAAGAAAGGAGCAAAGAATGACATAAAGAACTGGAGACCCCTCAGCCTCTTAGGCGTGGACACTAAGATCCTGCGCCTACAAAATGTAGTGGCCTCACTGGTAGGGAAAGAACAGACTTGTGGGATAGCAGGACGCCTGATGAGCGACAACCTGGCCTTGTTGAGGGATGTTTGTCTGTACTCAGAGGATCGCTCCCTCCCTCTGTGCATTTTAGGTGTAGACCTAGAAAAGGCCTTTGACCGCCTAAACCGGCAGTACTTAACATCGGTACTTGAGCACATGAATTTTGGCCCCATCATGAGAAAGTGGATTAACCTGCTGTACACAGGTAGCAACAGCAGAGTAATGGTTAATGGCAATAGATCACGCCCCTTTGAAGTCTGTTCAGAGGTGAGGCAGGCCTGCCCATTATCCCCCTTGTTATTCGTTTTGGCTATGGAGCCCTTAGCCTTTGCCTTGCGCCAGGATCAGGCCATTAATCGGATACCAGTGCCTGGAAGTGGGGGAGGAGAGGTAAAGACATCTCTATACATGGATGACGTCACCCTGCTCCTCTCTGACAATGCCTCAATTAGCAGAGCTCTGCAGTGCTGTGATCGTTTCTCTTTGGCTTCATCCGCAAAAATTAACAAATCTAAGAGTGAGATTTTTTATCAGAACTGGAGGGAGCCAAAAGAAGGACATGATCTCAGGCTGCAAGAGAAGAGAATTAAGGTCCTGGGGGTGTATTTTGGAGAAGAGATGGGAACAGTAAATTGGCAGAACAAATTGCCAATCTTAAACAAAAAACTGATGCAATGGAAGGACCGAGACCTCACCATGACAGGGAAGGTGCTGGTCATCAAAGCCGAGCTCTTGCCTGTCTTGAATTTTCTGGCTTCTACCTTCCCAATCCCACACCGTGTTGCAGCGGTGCTGAGGAGATTGATGTTTCAATTTCTATGGGGTGGGAAGCAGGAAAGACTCAGAAGGGAAATAATGTACAGGCCGCTACCCTCAGGGGGGAAGTCTGTCCCAGATATTGCTACGAAGCTGCTGTGCATTTTCCTGGCCTCTGTGCTGAGAGGCTTTGCAACAGCACCTGCAGCGCGTACCTGGACTTATTTTTCCAGGCTCTGGGTAGGTAGGGAGGAGTTCAGAGTGTGGGGTGTCAGACCCAAGCTGGACGTCCCACTCTCTGACACATGCCCTGCAATTTATGGGACAGTTAAAAGTTTTCTAAGATCTCACCCAATTGGCCATATTCCCCTCCGAGATGTCAGCGTCCAAAAACTGGAAGATTTCGTTGCACCCCAGAACAATAGGCAGACCCCTGTGGGCATTTTAACATCAGCCCAAACAAGGAAGGTGTGGAGACACACATCCTCTAAATTTCTGTGCAACATTAACAGAGATTTAGCCTGGAGTGTCTTCCACCAGTGCTTACCGGTACGAACTTTCTTGTACCGTAGGGGCCTCACCCCCAGCCCTCGCTACGTTAGGGTGGGCTGCGGCGAGGAGGAGACTGTGACCCATCTCCTGTGGTCCTGTTTTTTTGCTAAGGCCTTCTGGGCACAGTTTGAAGATTGGTTGCAGGCTCTCTTGCCCCAATTTACCCTGACCGCTGCTTTCGTCATATACGGCATCTCTCCTGTCAAACTTCCTCCCGACGTGTTTGACAGGATCTGGGCCGTGGTGAACAGTGGGAAAGACGCCCTGTGGAGAGTGAGGAACATGGGGCTGTTCAAAGGCATCGAGGTCCCAGTCAAGGCAGCAGGTAGCCTGGCCCTGTTCATCACCCGAGAGAACTATTACCTCAGAGATCTGTGGAGAGAAGGGAGGGAGGAAGCAGAAAATCTGTGGGAAATAGAGAGCATAGGTCAATATCTCAAGAAACTGTGAAAAACATTATCATGTTTAAGTAAAGAATGTGATTTGCACCAGAAAAAAAGAAAATTGTTGCTATGTAACTGTTACCGTGTCAAAATGTAATGAGATGTGATCATATATACTGTTTTAAGTATGTATATTAATGTAAAGCTTTCTGATTTGTGATGTCCTGTATTTTTTTGTGAAAAGAAAATAAAGTTCTTAAAAATCGAAATCGAATCGGTTCACCCAGGGCGAGGCTCGGCCGTTGCACTCCGGCTGTGCTGACCCCTGCGAATTCCCCAAATGTGGGAATCTCGACTGCATAATTTCTGGTAGTGGGGGACTGCGTTCGTGCTCTCCCCTGATGTGCATGGTCCAAAATCAGATACGGGAGGGTTAGGACACCACGAACTGCGTGGCTGCGGAAGGATCCCGGTTCGAAAGGAGTCGACGCCGCTGCTGGTTCTCGGTGGCTTTTAGTTAGGGGTCCGGAGAAGCATCTCAAGCTAGTTCCACTACTCCTTCCGGACGTTCATTCCCTTTTCAAAGTCAGTCGTTTTGCTGTAGTCTGCGTTCTTTAGGCTGATTATCGAGGTTAGCCTTTATTTGGTCATGGGTGGCCTCGGTACTGTATGCTGAGTCTAAAGACAGTTTCACCCCTTTTTTTAATTGCTAGGTTCTGTAGGTTCTGTACCAGACATGTCAAACAGTGAATTGCTGTACCTCTATTGTACCCGTGCTCAATGAATGAAATCAGTAACAAATGAATATATGTCTAGTTATACGAAAAACAAGTGGTATATCGACTCATCTTCATTTGCAGATTTAGAGGCAGCTTCGATATTTTTTTTTTAATATGGGTCACACACATGCCACAGCAACAAAACATCTCTAGAGATGAGGCTATAGATCACCTTTCCATCCTGCAGGTTTTCCTCCCAAAGCCTACGGCACCAACGTATGCTATTGCAGACACCAACGTTGCCTAGATAGAAAACCGAAATAGCCGTGGGTTTGCTTGCTGGTCTGAAGGATCTCTCTTCGAATCTCTATCATTTGTCAATGGAAGTAAAAGGCACTGCAATCTCATACATTCAGAATCAAACCCGCAGCTGTTGTTCGACTTTATTTCTTGACTAATTACATCTGAGTGTCGCATGAGCAGTTACATAAACTTGTCTGGTATATTTGAACACAAATGCCGTTCTTCAATTAAAACTAACAGTACATTGTCAGGGACATTCAGTTCTATACAAACAAGAGACAGACAAGAGAATATTTCTACCGTTCATGTGGACTACGTGTTGACTTACTGATCGGAATAATTGAAAAGTTCAGGCTCATAGCCGATGCAGTGCGTGCTAATTAGAACAGCAACGCTGAGCTCTCAGCACCGTACTGAGGCCAGGTGTTTTTCTAAAGCTGTCAGGTGCAGTTCATTTACATGAAGGAAATCTCTTACTGGGTACGATTACAATGCAGTAAGTAGCACAGACTAATTAGGGAGTAGCCCGATGCGTTTAAAAACGACCCGAGCCAGGCAGGAGTCGAACCTGCAATCTCCTGATCCGTAGTCAGACGCGTTATCCATTGCGCCACTGGCCCCGGTGTGACACTGCAGGACTGTAACCCAGTGAGATCAGCACTGCAACTAGTAAAATATTATCCCCGGTCCATTCTTTTCCAAAAGTGAGAAACACCTGTTTTCTACATTTTGTCTGTTTTAAAACCATATCTCTTTAAACCAAACCAAGAGTCTGTCTTTTGCACTGATATTCTGATTCATTTCGATTTCAAAGAAAAAAAAAACATTATCTTCCAAAGCATCATAAAATTGTCCCTTCTTCCAGACTCTACTTCTCTCTTGTAGTAGTACAGCAGACCTTTCCAGGTGAGCAGGTCACAGAGTCCGAAATGAGCTTCCTCCATCAAGCAAAGTACCTGAACATGACTCTGTCTTCATAAAAGTGCCCCTGTAATAAAGAAATTAAATCCGAAATCAAGAGGGCAGTTGCCTACTGAAGTTCAAGAAGTCATCAATTTTAACCTAGCAACACATTAAAGGCTGCATCTATACAAGTACGATTCTAGAAATGCTCACCAGATTACGTTTTAAGAAGGAACTGCGCCTCAGGTTCCGCCGAGATCTTAACTCGGATGGCAGGATTCAGAGTCCGGAGTGCGGACTGATGGCGCACGGAGGGTCCACATACTGTGGATCCCTCAGTGATCTTCCGCGTGTTCAAACAGCCAGCGTGTGACTCCCCTGTCCCCGTGACCTCATTGCTCTGCTCTCGCCTCTGTGCAGCCGAGCCCGACTCATGGTAAAGTGGAAAAAAATATGCCCTCAACGTGAGATTGACTCTGGAGTGAGGATAGACGTTACCTTTTTATCGTTGAACAGGATGTATGTGATGTGGCGACTAGGTTCAATTTTGTATCCTCTTTAAAAGATTAAGGACTGGGGTGAGCGTGATTTACCACCCTTTCAGCTAAGAACCCGACGTGCGCACCGTTTAAGCTGCATAGACTCGGTCGTTTAACTCTTCTCCATTAGAAGGGTTAAGGTTAAAGAAAAAAACATTGCTGACTTCTTTTTTTTTTTGCCAGCCACGAGTGCTGATTAGCAAGGTTTGTATTTCATGTTTTGCAAGTTGCATCCATTATAAGAAAAACAAGTTGTTCAAGACAGGAAATGAATGCTTGCATTTAATTAAGTCTAGCCGTAGGCGGTTGTCCATAATGACCAGTTCTGTTCGAGAAGACAGAACAAAAAAGGCACCGCTGGGATTCGGAGCCAGGGTCTCCTGTGTACTAGACAGGCACCTTAAGCAACTAAGCCACGGCGCCCCAGGAGAGCTGTCCTTTGACAGCCACTTGGACACACCACTCAGACACATCTGCATTCGGTGTGTGCTCCGCCTGCTCGCTGAGCAAGTTGCCACCTTTACATATAATAGCAACATCAACACCAAGAGAAAGGGTGACAAATGGCTTTTATCTGGAACTTTTCATGTCCAAGGAGCTCAATGTGCTTTCTGTGTACAACAGGGCCACTGAACTCCACACTGGCCACTGAACCACAGCAGTGGCTTGCTGGCTTGACATCTCCCAAGGAAAATGTTGAAATCGCATGTGGAACAGGAAAATGACCCTCGAGTACGGGGGAAAAAAAAGAAAAAGATCATCTGGAGCGCGCCAACCCATGTCCGGACAGCGCAGATCCCTCGACGAGGTGGCCGAGTGGTTAAGGCGATGGACTGCTAATCCATTGTGCTCTGCACGCATGGGTTCGAATCCCATTCTCGTCGCGCTCCATGTCTGACACGTGTGCCCGTTCGGCGTTGGCCCTCCTGTCGTTTGCTCCGGTTCTAGAGCCGTGCATTTTCTAGCGGTGGCTGAACATGGTATAGTAGGCTAACGTCGGTATCGAGCAGTAACAGTAACGGTATTTACGTGTCGCTGCTGCCAAGTGGCTCTGGGTTGAGACTGCGTTTTCACTTACTTGCAACGCAAACGGAGAAAGCGATTTTTGACAGTCTCTCGAGAGACCGCGCTAGGTGTTTAGGGATAGACTTTGTCAGTTCCCCCTGGGATGGTGGCCTCTCAAATAGTTTGTGATTCCTTATACAGTAGAAGCCTGCTTCGTGGCTTAAATCCAAGCTAAGGAAACGAGTTAGAGGTCTGATGCAGAACTGCGAATTCAATGAAGGGGAACACTACAGTACATTGCACTGTATGTGTGAGGAAAGCTGCCCCCTTCAGTCCCTTGTCGACCGAACAGAGGACTGTAAAGGATACCGCCAAGAAACTTAAGGATTTACCATATTAAACATTGGAAATCCAACCACTTGCATTTGTGACACTTGATTTTGGCTCCACCTAAGACACTCTTAAATCTTCAAACACTTTTCTCTTCTCACGCAACACTCTTGTCTGTCGGCACTATGTGGCAGCGTTGCATGACAACCCCTCTCACCACGGAAAGGAACCTAACAGCTTTGGTAAGAGAGGAGAAAAGGACCTGGCCCGTACGGGGCTCGAACCCGCGACCTTGGCGTTATTAGCACCACACTCTAACCAACTGAGCTAACCAGCCTCACGACAGTGCTCCTCTCTGTGCTGCAAAAAATCAAACTCAGGGAATTTCTTTTGTCCTCCTTTGAATAGAAAGCCGTGTAATTCAGTGTACGGGCTTTCTCGTGCAGTTTCATGGTTCTTGTAACCCAAATCCTACACTGGCCTGAAGTGCCCCCCCATTTCACAGCATTTTTCAGCTGATTTAAAATGTACCTAAAGGAGAAGCATTATTGAAGACCATCAATTACCAAGAGCTTTTTGTCAATGTGCAAAGTGCATCGACATCTGCTTCCAGCTGCAAAATGCCATTCGCGGATGCTGAAGAACTTATTTCCAAGGCAGCGGGTACAAGCGATTGGGCGTTTTAAAACCACCAGGAACAGCAAAGAGGCGCACTTCTTTGCTTGCGCCGAAACACACCGACTGGAGGCAGATAACGTAGTCGGCAGGATTCGAACCTGCGCGGGGAGACCCCAATGGATTTCTAGGCCATCGCCTTAACCACTCGGCCACGACTACAGCAAGCCCCACAGCCGCTGCGTTCTTGCTACAATCTTACCTGGATCGCGAGACGCCGGCGGAAGCCTATTTCAAAGTCGTTTTCCGTTTCAAAAAAACATTTCCAAAATACAAGCCTTGCAGACAGACACGCCTCAGAGGACTTAAGGGTGGCTTCATGTCGGAATGATAAAGTCTCCCCGTCCGGACATGAAAATGCCACTTTGTTACAGACAAAAAAAGAATCAACAACAGAGAAATGCCCACAAGCATTTGAAAAGCCGCACCACGTCGCACTTGAAATAGCTCTTACATTAGTGGAAAACACAAACGACCAACTCGGAATGACTTGCTTTGGACGCTTTTCAAAGCGTTCTTTGTGCACGACGACTGCGCCGCCTAGCAGATACAAATGGGTTGTACAACTTTGAAGTAGCAAATGGAAGAGGGCTAAGCCTCCTCTCTTTTAGCCCAGGTTCGATCTGTCTCCCAGAATCACCAGGGCGCACGCACACACACACACCTGTGCCGTTGAAGTGCTCTGCTTCATTTCTAAGGGCAACTCAACATTCACTCCTACCCCGAGTGCAGAAAAGACAGCGTCTGCAGCAGCAGCAGCTCAGGTCTCTGCACAGGAGCTAAGCTGCCCCCATCTCCTCTGCTCTGCTCTGCGGCTCCTGCGGAGCGGAGTCCTGCCTGGAGCCGTGTTTGCAGGCGGCAGCTCCCCGCACCCTGTCTGTGCGTCGTGTCCAAGAGCTCCTGGGAGGAAGAGAGAGCCCTCCCACTCGGGGGCTTTTCCACGGTCTGTGTGAGGAGGGGCGGGTGTGTCCAGCAGCTTATCGAGCGGAAGCCTGGGGCGGCGGAGAGCTGTGATCGTGCAGACCTTGAGGTGTCACCTCTTTGTCTGCTTTCCCGCCCCCCCTCCGCCCAAGCTCTGCTCAAAAGTAGCCCGGCAACCCCTCACACCTGCACGTGTCACAACCTAAGGTGTGGTCATGAGACACCCATGGGGTGTTGTTCTGTTCTTGCTAATTGTTTCCTGCCCGTCGCAGGCAGGAGTCCATGCGAGGAAGATGCGCTGGACAGAGCTCAGAGGGCGCAGCTGGGTGGCTTTCCTTCTGAGTGACGTTCCTGCAACACTCTCCCGCTCCTCTTGGTGCGCTCATGCCGCAACACAGGAAGGCTGGAGCAGGTGGCTGTGCGCTCTGTCCACCGCCGAAATAGCTCAGTTGGGAGAGCGTTAGACTGAAGATCTTAAGATCCAGGGTTTCGGTATTTTGTTTCATCGCGCCCTTTGTTCCTCTCTCCAGCGCCCCCTGCCTAAAGTGACGCTTCCCTTTCTCAGCCGGAAACGCAAGCGAGACACCAGCAACTGTCCCTGCAGGTTTCCGTAGTGTAGCGGCTATCACGTTCGCCTAACACGCGAAAGGTCCCCGGTTCGAGACCGGGCGGAAACAGCCTCGTTCTGCATGCTCCTGTACTTCACAGAGGTATTGAGCGACCGGTCATTTGTTCCCAATGTATTTCCGGTGCCTTCATGCAGTCCACGTTCCGTCTGTACACGGAGCCGATCATTTGCAATTGGGTTGTGCCGACAGACCAGGACGAGCCTTGTCGGCTCAAAAGCAGCGCAGGACCTGCAAGAACAGCAGAAAGATTAGCATCCAGCGGGGGCTTCTTAGTGAGCCCAAGATCTCATCAAGAATCGGCTCCAGCAACAGGGCTGGGCGCATTGTTCCATTCTCCGACCACTCTCGGTGTAAACAAGTCCCTCCTGGTCTCTGCTTGAATTGCACTTTCCTACGTTTGCTTTGGTGTAACTGGCTTCCCCTGCATGGGCGAATGTGAAGAAGATCCTTAGTAAGTAATTGAAGAAACCCGAGAAGAGGTCAGAGTGGCCTCTGTCGTTCATCAACGATCCAGTCAGGCAGTACTCCTCTGTAAAGCGCCGTTCGTTCACATCGATTGGCTTTTTTTTGCCTTCATTCGTGCAAGTAGTAAAAGCAGACGCCCCTATTCTGCCGTGACCCGGATTCGAACTGGGGTTGTTGCGGCCACAACGCAAAGTACTGACCACTATACGATCACGGCGAGTTACCGATACACACGTGGCAGGGCGGAAAAGGCTGTGCTCTCTTCGTGTGACATAATTCGGAAAAGTCCTGACGTTGCATTTCAACTGAGCCCCAGTATACATCGACCCTTCGACACTCTGAGTGACAACTCTCTTGCGTGTTTTCTAATATTTCTGTGGTTTGCTTGGATGATGCCCGGAACAGCAGGGTTGCGTGCTCCCATATGGTCTAGCGGTTAGGATTCCTGGCTTTCACCCAGGCGGCCCGGGTTCGACTCCCGGTATGAGAACGTGTTAATTTTGCCTCCTGCTTTCCAAAAGATCAGCACCGTGTACGAAGGAGCCGCATTAAAACTACTCGAACGTGCAAAACGTGCGAGAAGAGGGGGCGCTTGTTTCCAGCCGAAACTTCTCGCGTGTGAGACGAGCTGACCATCGCTGCAGGAGGTGGGAGGGTTACTCTGGTAGACAGGGCTGACCTTTGGCAATAGGATTTATACTCTCCAAGATGATATTTGCACTTTCTGGAGAGGCGATTTTCTCCACTTCAGTAGCCCGATTTCGTCGATTGCGTGGAGAGGGCTGTAGAATGTGGCGCCGCCTTTCCTGCTCCGTCCATGACAGGCGTGCTGGACTCTGGAGAGAGAGCACGGTCCATCAGCGCACACCAATAAAGGCACTGGAAGCCGCTGAATCGCATTGGCGAAGCTCAGCACTGGGCCGCTGGGCACATCTGACCACTGTTTCCGTAGTGTAGTGGTTATCACGTTCGCCTCACACGCGAAAGGTCCCCGGGTGGAAACGGACTTCAGACTTCTTTTGTCGCCACGCACAAAAGGGGATTGGGGATTCGCCTAGCGCTGTTATCGAACAGACCCACTCACCTCTTAGTGTGGCGGGATCTGCACAGTGCATGTCGCAGCGCATCCTGCTTTCACTTCAATGCGCGTCCTGATGTACCCCTGTCTCCCGCGTGACAGGTGGGGACAGGTGACAGGTCCTATACTAATGAGGAAGACATCGCTCTCTCCGACCCCCCGGCATCGTGTCCCGACCCACCATGCTGGAAGCCGACGCGTGCTGTGATTCCTTTACGGAGCAGAAATGACAACCGAGGAGCCGAGAGATCATTTCAGCATTTCGCGTCTGAACGGAAAACACAAACAACCAACTCAGAATGACTTGCCTTTGACGCTTTTCAAAGCGTTCTTTGTGCACGACGACTGCGCCGCCTAGCAGATACAAATGGGTTGTACAACTTTGAACTAGTAAATGGAAGAGGGCTAAGCCTCCTCTCTTTTAGCCCAGGTTCGATCTGTCTCCCAGAATCACCAGGGCGCACACACACACACCCGTGCCGTTGAAGTGCTCTGCTTCATTTCTAAGGGCAACTCAACATTCACTCCTACCCCGAGTGCAGAAAAGACAGCGTCCGCAGCAACAGCAGCTCAGGTCTCTGCACAGGAGCTAAGCTGCCCCCATCTCCTCTGCTCTGCGGCTCCTGCAGAGCGGAGTCCTGCCTGGAGCTGTGTTTGCAGGCGGCGGCTCCCCACGCTCTGTCTGTGCGTCGTGAAATTAATTAATAACGTTAATAAATTTATAAAGTTAATTTATAAAGTTAATAAAGTTATAAATTAGAAATTAATAACGATATAATTATATTCATGTACCGCAACACAAGAATAGTACACGCTGTACATTGTCTGTCGATAATGTTTCTGTAGTGCTTTAGTGGGTTAGGTTCCTGACTTCCATGTCACACGGTCTATGATTGAATCCCATGGAACTATGACTTTATTTTTTAACAAACATTTCTTTGAAAAAATGAAACGTTTCCCTTGGTCAGAGATTAAATAAAACCTCACTTTTTTAGGTTTTACTGTGCAGAGTGAGGTTTTACCTCACTTTTTTTGAGCAGAAGGTTTACTGTGACCTGAGAAGGGCCGGCATCCAATCACGGTGGTAAATACACACAAGCTCTCACTCATCTGAGCTACACGGCTACCAAGATGATCTCGGGTGCGCCGAGCTGGTACGGAACATATTGAACTGATCGACGGCGAATTGTCTCTCAGACAGGCTTTTCACCTCTAAGCTCCCTGACTGACAGTGATCAGCTAGGTAGTGAAACAGTCAGCTGCTTCTAAGCCTTAAACAGCTGCATCTCGGTGCTTCCACGGAGAGATGATTTGAAAGCCGAACATCACCCATTGGGAACACCTTACTATCACTAGTTTAAGAGACTCTTAAGGTCTTGCAGAGGTGCCTGTCTAATAGCATGCGCTTTGCAAGCTATAGGTGTTTAGGCTGAGGCAGAATGCCTAACAAAATGTTTTTCTAAAGGTGTGTCCAAGTGGCTGCAAAAGGACAACACTCCCGGGGCACTGTGGCTTAGTTGGTTAAAGCGCCTGTCTAGTAAACAGGAGATCCTGGGTTCGAATCCCAGCGGTGCCTTCTTTGTTCTGTCTTCTTGAACAGTACTGGTCATTATGGACAACCGCCTACGGCTAGACTTAATTAAATGCAAGTATTCATTTCCTGTCTTTAACGCGACTTGTTTTTCTTAAAATGGATGCAACTTGCAAAACATGAAATACAAACCTTGCTAATCAGCGCTAGCGGCTGGCAAAAAAAAAAGAAGTCAGCAATGTTTTTTTCTTTAACCTTAACCCTACTAATGGAGAAGAGTTAAACGACCGAGTCTATGCAGCTTAAACGGTGCGCACGTCGGGTTCTTAGCTGGTAAATCACGCTCACCCCAGTCCTTAATCTTTTAAAGAGGATACAAAATTGAACCTAGTCGCCACATCACATACATCCTGTTCAATGATAAAAAGGTAACATCTATCCTCGCTCCAGACTAAATCTCACGTTGAGGGCATATTTTTTTTCACTTTACCGTGAGTCGGGCTCGGCTGCACAGAGGAGAGAGCAGAGCAATGAGGTCACGGGGACAGGGGAGTCACACGCTGGTGGTTTGAATACGCGGAAGATCACTGAGGGATCCACAGTATATGGACCCTCCGTGCGCCATCAGTCCGCACTCCGGACTCTGAATCCTGCCATCCGAGTTAAGATCTCGGCGGAACCTGAGGCACAGTTCCTTCTTAAAACGTAATCTGGTGAGCATTTCTAGAATCGTACTTGTATAGATGCAGCCTTTAATGTGTTGCTAGGTTAAAATTGATGACTTCTTGTATTTCAGTAGGCAACTGCCCTCTTGATTTCGGATTTAATTTCTTTATTACAGGGGCGCTTTTATGATGACAGAGTCATGTTCAGGTACTTTGCTTGATTGAGGAAGCTCATTTCGGACTCTGTGATCTGCTCACCTGGAAAGGTCTGCTGTACTACTACAAGAGAGAAGTAGAGTCTGGAAGAAGGGACAATTTTATGATGCTTTGGAAGGTAATGTTTTTTTTTTCTTTGAAATCGAAATGAATCAGAATAGCAGTGCAAAAGACAAACTCTTTGGTTTGGTTTAAAGAGATATGGTTTTAAAACAGACAACATGTAGAAAACAGGTGTTTCTCACTTTTGGAAAAGAATGGACCGGGGGTAATATTTTACTAGTTGCAGGGCTGAGCTCACTGGGTTACAGTCCTGCAGTGTTACACCAGGTCCAGTGGCGCAATGGATAAGGCGTCTGATTACGAATCAGGAGATTGTAGGTTTGACTCTTACCTGGCTCGGGTCATTTTTAAACACATCGGGCTGCTCCCTAAGTAGTCTGTGCTACTTACTGCATTGTAATCGTACCCAGTAAGAGATTTCCTTCATGTAAATGAACTGCACCTGACAGCTTTAGAAAAACACCTGGGCTCAGTACGGTGCTGAGAGCTCAGCGTTGCTGTTCTAATTAGCACGCACTGCATCGGCTATGAGCCCGAACCTTTCAATTATTCCGATCAGTAAGTCAACACGTAGTCCACATGAACGGTAGAAATATTCTCTTGTCTGTCTCTTGTTTGTATAGAACTGAATGTCCCTGACAATGTACTGTTAGTTTTAATTGAAGAACGGCATTTGTGTTCAAATATACCAGACAAGTTTATGTAACTGCTCATGCGACACTCAGTTGTAATTAGTCAAGAAATAAAGTCGAACAACAGCTGCGGGTTTGATTCTGAACGTATCAGATTGCAGCGCCTTTTACTTCCATTGACAAATGATAGAGATTCGAAGAGAGATCCTTCAGACCAGCAAGCAAACCCACGGCTATTTCGGTTTTCTATCTAGGCAACGTTGGTGTTTGCAATAGCATACATGAAAGCGTGATGCAATTTCTGTGGCTACATTTGTTGCACGTCATGCACAGTAAGAGTGTTTCTAACACCAAATAAAAAGTCAACAATTAGCGATCACGCCTTCTCCTCAGTTAACCCACTGAAACCCTTGCTGTTAACAGTTCTTTACTGCGTGCTTTACCAGCACCTACATATCGTGTCGGTTCTTTCAGCTTTATTCATTAGGTTTTCAAAGGCATAAGCAGAGCACCAGAGGTGCGAAGGCAAAGTGTGTGGTTATCTGAAGAATTGATGTCCATGGCAGCAGGTCCAAGCGATTTCGCGTTGTTATAGTACCAGGAAAGGAGAAGCGGCACTTCGCCTCTGCCGCGCAGGCACAAGGCGACATGCGGCAGACGCCGGAGTCGGCAGGTTTCGAACCTGCGCGGGGAGTCCCCAACGCATTTCGATCCCATCGCCTTAAACACTCGAGCACGACAAATGCGAGCTCGCCGCCGCCGCATTCCTCCTATAATCAAACACGGACTGCGAGGTGGCTGCGGATACCTTTTTAAAGTTGCTCTCCGTTAAAAAAAAATACCTTTCACAAGATACGTGCCGGCAGACAGACACACCTCAGAGGGTTTAAGGCTGGCTTCACGTTCAAATGATAAAGTCCCCCCGTCCGGATGTCAAAATGCAACTTTGGCAGACAGAACAAACATCAACAAACCACAAATGTGGACAAGGATTTTACAAGCTGCACCACACTGCACTTTCAAAAGCATTTACGTTCGTGTTAGACGCAGGACTTGCCTTTGATTTGCGCGCTTACGAACGTCATGGAAAACGAAACAAAACTAAAGCCCTCAGCTCCTGCACGTGATTATAATGCCGTTACGTGTCGAAGCAGTAATTTACGTCATCCTACCACTGCAACACGGGGAATAGAGAGAAATGAGCACACGCTACGAATCGTCTCAATCACTCCCTAGAGTCGTAAGGCGCATTGAAGGGTGCACCCCCATCATTAATCGTTGCGCCTCTGTGAAAGGAAAGCTCTTGGGCAGTCTTTGAAACAGCTCGGATGAAACACTTGATTGCTTCCATGTGCATCTGGAGCCCACCCAGTGGGCAAAAGACGTATAATATACGTCTATTAAACGCATACCTTATACGTCTAAATGTGGTCTACAATTCGTCTAGAATGAAATTCTAATATACGTCTAAAGTTATACGTCAATTATACGTCTATGTTTAGACGTTCATTATACATAAATGGTTGGAGTTCTATTATACGGATAAATTTAGAGGACTATTATACATATATGGTTGGAGTTCCGGATAACTTTAGAGGTCTATTATACGGATAACTTTAGAGGACTATTATACGTATATGGTTAGAGGTCTATTATACGTATAACTTTAGAGGTCTATTATACGTATATGGTTAGAGGTCTATTATACGTATAACTTCAGAGGTCTATTATACGTATATGGGTAGAGGTCTATTATACATCAAAGATAGATTTTATAGGTGTAGAAACAAGTAAACCAAGCCAATGATTAGATTTAGAAATGTATTCTGAAAATACACATTCACACCTGAAACATATGTATTTCAAATTATACATTGTATACAATCAATTAACAATCAACATATGGGCAATAATCATAAAAAAACACAACTAGTCTTAAACTTCAGCTACAAATTCTGGTAACATGGCAATATACAGTATAGTAATGACAAACACAAAACTAATTACATTAACACACTAACTCAAAACCACATTTTGATTCAAATATACATTTTAAAATGTACAACTTCTATATTTCCAAGAAAAAAAAATATTACAATGGAAGTTAAGATGATTTTTTTCCACTATTTGCAAACCCTGTCTAATTGTCCTAACAGTTAGAACCAAAAACCTATTATTTTCAGTGTCCAGATCTCCTGGCCCCCTGTCTTTCATATGGATTCTTCAAGTAACACATTGCATGCTCCTTTATTTCTTTTTCTGTTGATGTAGGGTGGGACTTCAGCACCGCAGCTAGGAGAAAATGATATAATATTACTTCCCAAATAAATGATGATTAATATCTTCTTTAGTATAATCTAAAAAGTGAACGGTTTACTAAGCTCAAAACTGAAATAAATGTATGAAATTTGGCTTGCATCATAGCAGTTGAGCAATAAAGTCTGTCCTAATTAAAGAGTACCCAAAGTTTGAAAGTACAACATAGAATAAGAATAGAGAAACGGCAAAACGATTTTGTGTCATCTTCCCCATTCACACTATTTTATGTGCCATTTTTTGCTTATTCACGTACTATTTTAATCAAAATAATATTAAGAAAGATCTGTATGTATTCAGATAGTATTATTATTGTTCATACTTACTCGTCAAAAGAGGATTGCTGAGATATTTGCGGATATACTTCTACGTTTGAAAAATGTGTCCAAAATTGTGACCAACGAATACTAGCAATGCATTGTGGTATATAACCGGAAAATATGCTGGGTTCGATATTTTCTCAACGTATGCGTTTATTAATGTTGTCGATATTATGGTTGAAATATAACATTGATAATACATCGCGGCTATGTGCCCCCTGCTATGAGCTGATGTGCAATTTTAACGCATGTAGTTAGTAAGGATCGGTCACTGTTGTATGGTATTATATATAATGACATTATGGAATAGGATGGGGACAGGCCTGGCATCACGGGGGGAGGGGGGAATGTTGCCCCTTCAGTTTTGGGCAAAAAGATTTACCTAACTTAATTTGCGCCCTAAAAAAATAGTTGTACTTTGTCAATGGTCAGACAACACTAAATGACAGGAACAGTCACTCAGTCTGTTTGATGGGCAGGAGGGCTATCCGTCCAGGAACTGCACATATCAGTGTCGTTATTGAGTGTCAACATTACGATCCTGTTTGCTCAGGTGGACCGATTCCTTGCAGTAGTTTATCATTATACTTAAAATCGTTATATAACTAGGACTAGTTATAGCAGTCTGTGCTTTCTGTTGGTTTTACAACATTTTTTCTTAACGATTCAGAACGTCCATGTAGCTGCAAAAATGAACGCTTATGGTACTTTTCGCTCCAGGCAATACTCTCCAGTGAGAGTGACGAAAAATGTGAAACTGAACTTCATCGCAAATACCAGATTGCTAGTCGATATCTTCTATCATAAAGCACTAATTAATGGCATAGCTGCGAGATTTCATTTGGGTAGCTGCACCGTACAGCTCCGTTTCAACCGAAATATCACCCCCGCTCAGAATTTCAGACGCCCCCCTACAGATTTTTCCCCGGGCACCGCGCACTGATGGGGGACGGGGTTTCCAGGAAATGGTATCAACTTTTCTCAAGAAAATAAAAATAGAAACTCTATAGGCACTCAAACATTTTACTGTTTTTTTTTTCAGGCAGGTGGCAAGACCCCTCCGCAAAACCCTTGTATGCCAAGCTGTGGGCATTGATTCGTCGAATATACGTATATTCACGGCGAAAATACGGCTATACGTATATATACGTCGCCTCGACGTATAATCAACGTCGAATTGCAACCGTAAAATCGACGACATTAATAAATGCATATATAACGTCGAAAACACATCTAACACTAGGAGTATACGGCACTCTGCACAGTGTACGAAGTAAATTATTTTCGCAGTAATTAATTTACACGTGTATAATAAATATAGTAAATATAATTAATTACTGCGAAAATAATTTACTTCGTACACTGTGCAGAGTGCTGTATACTCCTAGTGTTAGATGTGTTTTCGACGTTATATATGCGTTTATTAATGTTTATTTCACAGTGTCGTGCACCTTTTCATTGCTCTCGCTTTCAGAGCCTCCGCACGGCACACGACTCGACATCAGGAAGCACATTGAAGTGAAAGCAGGGAGCGCTGCGACATGCACTGTGCAGATCCCGCCACACTAAGAGGTATATAAGCGTCAAAGGCAAGTCATTCCGAGTTGGTCGTTTGTGTTTTCCGTTCAGACGCGAAATGCTGAAATGATCTCTCGGCTCCTCGGTTGTCATTTCTGCTCCGTAAAGGAATCACAGCACGCGTCGCCTTCCAGCACGCTGGGTCGGGACACGATGCCGGGGGTCGGAGCGTGTGATGTCTTCCTCGTTAGTATAGTGGCAAGTATCCCCGCCTGTCACGCGGGAGATCGGGGTTCGATTCCCCGACGGGGAGTAGCTTTTCTTTTACCTCCTTAGAGAAAGGACTGCCTTTCACTTCTCTGTTTTCTAACACAGCGTCGTGCACCTTTTCATTGCTCTCGCTTTCAGAGCCTCCGCACGGCACAAGACTCGACATCAGGAAACACATTGAAGTGAAAGCAGGGAGCGCTGCGACATGCACTGTGCAGATCCCGCCACACTAAGAGGTGAGTGGGTCTGTTCGATGCACAAAGAACGCTTTGATAAGCGTCAAAGGCAAATCATTCCGAGTTGGTCGTTTGTGTTTTCCGTTCAGACGCGAAATGCTGAAATGATTTCTCGGCTCCTCGGTTGTCATTTCTGCTCCGTAAAGGAATCACAGCACGAGTCGGCTTCCAGCACGGTGGGTCGGGACACGATGCCGGGGGTCGGAGAGAGTGATGTCTTCCTCGTTAGTATAGGACCTGTCACGTGGACCTGTCACCTGTCCCCACCTGTCACGCGGGAGACCGGGGTACATCAGGACGCGCATTGAAGTGAAAGCAGGATGCGCTGCGACATGCACTGTGCAGATCCCGTCACACTAAGAGGTGAGTGGGTCTGTTCGATCACAGCGCTAGGTGAATCCCCAATCCCCTTTTGTGCGTGGCGACAGAAGAAGTCTGGTCTGTTTCCGCCCGGTTTCGATCCGGGGACCTTTCGCGTGTGAGGCGAACGTGATAACCACTACACTACGGAAACTGTGGTCAGATGTGCCCAGCGGCCCAGCGCTGAGCTTCGCCAATGCGATTCAGCTGCTTCCAGTGCCTTTATTGGGGTGCGCTGATGGACCGTGCTCTCTCTCCAGAGACCAGCACGCCTGTCATGGACGGAGCAGGAAAGACGGCGCCACATTCTACAGCCCTCTCCACGCAATCGACGAAATCGGGCTACTGAAGTGGAGAAAATCGCCTCTCCAGAAAGTGCAAATATCATCTTGGAGAGTATAAATCCTATTGCCGAAGGTCAGCCCTGTCTACCAGAGTGACCCTCCCACCTCCTGCAGCGATGGTCAGCTCGTCTCACACGCGAGAAGTTTCGGCTGGAAACAAGCGCCCCCTCTTCTCGCACGTTTTGCACGTTGAGTAGTTTTAATGTGGCTCCTTCGTACACAGTGCTGATCTTTTGGAAAGCAGGAGGCAAAATTGACACGTTCCCATACCGGGAGTCGAACCCGGGCCGCCTGGGTGAAAACCAGGAATCCTAACCGCTAGACCATATGGGAGTGCACAACCCTGCTGTTCCGGGCATCATGCAAGCAAACTACATAAATATGAGAAAACACGCAAGAGAGTTGTCACTCAGAGTGCCGAAGGGTCGATGTATACTGGGGCTCAGTTGAAATGCAACGTCAGGACTTTCCCGAATCATGTCACACGAAGAGAGCACAGCCTTTTCCGCCCTGCCACGTGTGTATCGGTAACTCGCCGTGATCGTATAGTGGTCAGTACTTTGCGTTGTGGCCACAACAACCCTGGTTCAAATCCGGGTCACGGCAGAATAGGGGCGTCTGCTTTTACTACTTGCATGAATGAAGGCAAAAAAAAGCCAATCGATGTGAACGAACAGCGCTTTACAGAGGAGTACTGCCTGACTGGATCGTTGATGAACGACAGAGGCCACTCCGACCTCTTCTCGGGTTTCTTCAATGACTTACTAAGGATCTTCTTCACATTCGCCCATGCATGGGAAGCCAGTTACACCAAAGCAAACGCAGGAAAGTGCATTTCATGCAGAGACCAGGAGGGACCTGTTTACACCAAGAGTGGTCGGAGTATGGAACAATGCGCCAAGCCCTGTTTCTGGAGTCGATTCTTGATTAGATCTTGGGCTCACTAAGAGGCCCCCGCTGGGTACTAATCTTTCTGTTGTTCTCGCAGGTGTTGCGCTGCTTTTGAGCCGACAGAGCTCGTCTTGGTCTGTAGGGATAGCCCAATTGCAAATGATCGGCTCCAGGTACAGAAAAAACGTGCGTTTGGTACAAGAGTGCATGAAGGCACCCGAAATACATTGGGAACAAATGACTGGTGGTTCAAGACCTCTGTGAAGTGCAGGAGCGTGCAAGAAGAGGCTGTTTGCACCCAGTCTCGAACCGGGGACCTTTCGCGTGTTAGGCGAACGTGATAGCCGCTACACTACGGAAACCTGTAGGGACTGCTGCTGGTGTCTCGCTTGCGTTTCGGGCTGAGAAAGGGACGCGTCACTTTAGGCAGAGGGCGCTGGAGATAGGAACAAAGGGCGCGATGAAACAAAATGCCGAAACCCGGGATCGAGCCAGGGACCTTTAGAACATACAATCACGAATCGTTAGAATATGTGCGTTTGATCATCAATTGCGTAACAACCACATTCGTTCGACTTGAGCCATCAAGCTCATAGTTTTCAAATCTTGAAAGCTGTCATTGAGCACATCATAGTCTGCAGTACGCCACGTAACTTGCGTACTTCAACAGAAAGAAGAGCAGACAGCTCCATAAATATGCGAGGCGCAGAGAGTGCAAGGCGAGCCGCACACGTTTCGGTGACTGAGAGAGGGCAGTTTTTGCTTCTGCATTTCCCAAGTAAGGACGCATGACAACAAGCGATCGCGGTGCTCATTTACGACATAGTGGTGATGAGTTTTCAGTACGTGTTCTTTTGAACGAGCAATGAGGTTGCTGCCTTGGACAGCTGACTGCACGCTCTCATTGTGCCACGTGATGAGTATTCACCAGGCTCGTTCAGTCATTAGTCACATTCCATCGTTTGCCATAAGCAGATGCTGCAAGGTGATGTGGATATCAGTTCCCAGTCTTGTGGACGAGGACAAAAAGAACACACAAGGGCTCATTCGCAAGTTGAACCCAGGACCTCCCACACCCTAAGTGAGAATCATACCCCTAAACCAATGAGCCACGGCAGCACTTTCCATTTTATTCTGTCAGCGAGCTTGAGGACGGGGGAGAGGCGTCATTCGCTCGTCCAGTCAGACCTTCATCAATAAGTCAAGAAAGCCGCAATTACACGACTGCCTTGCAGACGAAGGGCAGTGAACTGCACCCGGTAAGAGGGGAACAAGCGGCACTAGGCGACACCGAGGCATGAGCCCCAGCGAGGGGGGTTAGCTTGCATGGTACAGCGCTCGCTTTGCATGCGAGAGGTAGCGGGATCATTTCCCACGTCCTCCAGGTGTGTGCTTAGAGCTTGATGTGCCGAAAGGTGTCCTTTAGCCTGTGGTCACGCCTTGCATGGAGAGCGTCATGCAGCTGTCAATCATTTCGCAGCCACGCCCCCTCTTCATCTTCTCTCTGCCTTAAGCGTCTCCGCCACTCTCTCTTGACATTTCATGTCAGCATGTCAGAAGTCCGAGTGACGTTTTTAATGGCTGAGTGAGGGCACGATGCTGAAGCAGAGAGGCCACTTCAGCCAGAGAGACTTGTGCTAGGTGAGATCTGAAAAACAGACTCGCAACAGAAACAGACCAAAAAAGTATCGGTGAGATCAAAAGGCAAATGCAACATCCAGCAGAGGGCGTCTAAAGATTAGGGAACGGGCGACTGAAATCCATGAGGCAAACTTTCCGGCTGTGTACTGCAGCTGGCCTCGTTGGCGTAGTTGGTAGCGCGTCAGTCTCATCATCTGAAGGTCCTGAGTTTGATCCTCACACGGGGCAGGGCTGCTTCCTCTCTTGCTCTTTTCAAACACTTGCGGCAACTGTTCGCTCATAACCACGTCTGGAATGCGTGACCTTTACACGGGGGAGAAGCAACGCCGCATCCCTTTTCTAAAGAACATTCACATTCAGAAATAAGTCAAGAAATTTGCCATTACTTTCGCTCGCGCTGCTGTCAGCCTGCCCATGTTGCCAAAGAAAGATTCACTCGGCGTCAACATGACAGAACAGCGATCACTTGAAAACACTATTCCACACTCCGTAAGCAAGAACTTCAGTGTTTGCAGTCACCCGATATGCCGATAGTCAAAGGAGCACAAAACACGAAGCGTCAAAAGACAAGATGAGTTGATGGAAAGAGCGTTGAATTGATGAGCACAAAAGTTCAGCTCGTACAATAGGCAACGAAGGTCCCGGCGTCATCATCGCACTTGAAAGGACTGCCTTGCAGACTAAGGGCAGTGGGAGGTTGCTGTTTTGAGATGGAGGCATTGGGATGGTGGGCCGAGATCTATTCTTCTTAAGGAATTCTTCATCGTGAAAGATCGGTCCACAGGTCATCCAAAGAACTTACAAATTTTTTGGACTCAGGGAATCACGTGCTTCCGGAAGGGAGTGAAGTGCTCAAACACATGACATGCCCCCTTGATCTCACATGCACAATTCTGCTGCAACATGCACAGCTACCGTCCACACCAGGCAGTGGGGCTTCAGCAGAATTTGCTACGCCACCTGCAATTACATATCCAGCTGCACACATATACATGGCCCCTCTGTCCTTTTCAGGATCTCAAAAAAAAGCATAGCGTGGTTTTCCTGCAACCTGATTGACCGCATCTCCCTCAGAATGTGCCCCGTTGCATTCATTGCTGAAGCAGGACGGAGGCTAACGGGCATGCCAGAACAGTTAGGCTCAGCGATCTCTCCAAAATATTGTGGTTGTAGTGGAAGAAATATGGTTTAAATTGTACCTTGGTATTTCAAACTCTCTCTAGAATGTTATCCATTTCTATTTTATTTTGACAGGAACTGGCTAATGACACTAGATGAAAAGAGAAGAAAGAAAACACAACGTTTCGGCCGTGGAGCCTTCTTCAGGTGTGAGGGCTCCACGGCTGAAATGTTGTGTTTTCTTTCTTCTCTTTTAAGCATGGAATAGACCTATTACTTGTTCCTTTGCAGCCTACGCATGCTGACACAGCTCCCCACCTGAACTGCTAATGATGCCTGGTAGTTTGTGGTACTTGGGTATTGTCTTATGTTTGCTCAAACTGCATATGTGTGATTGCATATTTTTGGGTATTTTCATATGTCAATATTTAATTCACTGACATTCCTGTATGCTTGGAAGAAAGGTAGATTGGATTTGGCACAGGACGCCTGCCCATATTTGTTGATCATTGTTGGGCTGGAAAAACAATGATAAAAAGTGTATGAAAAAAGCTCTCTCCAATATTTCCCTTCTCTTCGCCATGGTTACACTGCCCGTTCTTTCCGTCTTTGGTCCTTCTACAAAGATTCCAGGGCTCTTTTTCCACCATAATATCAGAATATTTTTTTCTCTTTTAAAGGCTGTAGGTGGGGTGTGATGGACTGTACCACTATCATAGAAGATTTTTTCAGGACACATCGCAGTTCCATAGTAGAATTTATCAATAGTAGAATTCCATAGGACATTATTTACCAACATATTACCCAGTGTGAGACTCTGCCAGTAAACCTCAGAGCATTGAGTTCTCCACTGATAAAGATGGCTGTCTGAAGTCATGAAATCCACTGCTGGGATGCCTGAGAGACAGTAATTGAATCTTGGCTGGAATTAGGCTTTCTATTAGTGTTGATCTTTGGGAATTATGTGGTAAAAAGGGAAAACTCCTTTACTTTAGTCACTTTGAATGTTCAAATGTACAGAACCTGCAAAACTAAGCAATGAAAAAAATCCATCACCACTCTCATGATAGCATAACTCATAGTCTCTGCTGTTATGTAACAATACACACTTTCAATTTTCTTATCGCCTGTCTCCAGAGAGAATGTTGTTAGTGCTGATGACCTTGAATTAGACCTTGTTAACTCTGTAAAACAATCTTCCTCTGCTTAGATTTTCACTCAGATTGATTTTGTTCTCAGATTATTCCTGGCAGGACTGAGTTTCTAGGAAATGAAAAGTGAAAGAAAAAGTACAGAAGATCAGCCCTTGAATATACAACATTGTGCAGTGAGATTGTTAAATGTATTAGCTGCTATCCTGTGCTAGAGCCTGTCGTGGTAAGCAGTGGATGACAGGATCTAGCACAGATACTAATGAAACACTGTTAATGAAAGATAAAACACTTGAGTCTTATTTTAGTTTTCCATTTCCCTTTCATTTGTGATGTACTGTACAACAGGCCACAGAACATGCACAAAAACAGATATGCACACATTCACACCAGGCAATGACAGTCTGCCCAGTCAGAATCTGAGCTGAGGTATCAGAATTCTGAATTCCCTGAATTCTGTCATGGATCATCCACAATAAGGGCAAAGTTTGAACACGAGGATCCCCAGGAGAGAGCCTAGTAACATAAATCTTGGAGCAAAAGCAGATGATTAACTTCATAGTTTGTGTGGTTGAGCCAAAGTTGAGCATGAGGATATGTGAGTCACCATTCTTAGAAATGGATCCAACTTCAGACAGGCGTCAAAAGTAAGAGTATACAGTGCTGGGGCAATGACACTTCAATGATCAGAAGGATAACAAGAGTTTTAATGCATTGAAATTGATTTTCTGGTGATGCACACTGTCATGGAACTATTAATTTTTTAAGGATCACTTACTGACGTCAGACAGCTGCCAATTCTCCAGACTGGAAGGATGAACAGTTTATCCCCCTAGGTACCATATTTCCATATTTCGAAGCATTGGAATAATACATGTCATACAGCAACATAAAAACAGGAAGACAAGTATCACAGCCCCTATAATCGGTGTTAGTAACTTAAAAGAAAAACATTCCCCCTGGCCCAAACAGTGATTCTAACCAGGAGAGAAAAGCCGGTGTATCTTTTATGCCTCTCTCTTTATTCACCTTGTCTTTTAGTTCTTTTAAATGCTGAATAGCGAGTGTAAGATTTCCGTAATCATAGTCATTAGCTGGAATATATGTACAACAGGAGTCTCCTACTAAAGCATAGACTCCTCCAGATGCTGCATTTTGAAGGTCCAGCACGAACCTGTTCTGAAGTGCCATTAATCTAACTCCCCTTAATTCTTGTTTGATAGCGTCTAAGCCTTCTAACATGATATTAATAAAAGAGTACATTTCATAAAAAGTCGCATGGGTGAGGCTGTAGAATGAGGCATTAAAGCACATATATAACAAGATGCATTAAATTTCTTTAACTTTACAGTATGATTTATAAATTTATACCACAAATTACTCATATCCCCCTCATTATCAGTTTCATTCAGCCAGTTTGTATACAAAGAGGCTTCGTGTTTAGATTCTTCCTCTTTTGGGGTGGTGACAGGCTTCTACATAAAAAGGAAAAAGGCTGTGCACATCAGTCCCAAGCAGGTTATCCCCATCTGTCCTTGTGGAGACATCACTCCTGCGCTTTGTTCAGTTCGTTTGTGACCTTTTTACAGTGGGAAGCATGAATCCAGGGCACCATTTCTGTGACCTTCACAGCAGTGGCAGTGGTCAGCAGCACCTGGTACAGCCCCCTCCACCTGAGTGAACACCATTTCTTTTTCCTGAAGTCTTTCACCAGAATCCAGTCTCCTTATTCACTCATTAGTTCTTACAGCACAGGTAAATCCCTGTGGGCTGGAGCCCAGCATAATCCTAGGCTTTTTTGGTCAACATTGGTCAACAGATTGGTCAACAACTGGGTAATAACTCTTAGAAAAATCTACACATTGTTCCCCTGCCTCAGCTGTGACGTTTTGTAGAACAATTCTAGCTGAAGTTGTAAAATTTCTCTTTGTTCCGTTCCTGCAAAACATCTTATTATGAACAAACAAACCACAATAATCATTTGCATCTAGGGGAATCACTCCCAAGGGTAACCCCCCTTAAAGCTATATTGTTCTACCCATCAGGTTCTGCCACTAGATAAGAGAACCTTTCCCATGAAATCATTTTTTGACCTTCATGATCCCTTCAGGGCGTACAATTAGCACAGAAGCAGCAGCTTTAGTCCACATGTTTTTCAAACAGGATATTAACGATATGATCATAACGAATAATACCAGACCCACAAATATGTATTGAACCAGAGACCCTCTCCATGTTCCTAGCACAGACTGTAGCCATGCACCAATACCCCAATCATCTGGATTGCAGGATTTACGAAGAAAATTATTTTCGCAGTAATTAATTTATTATATTTACTATATTTATTATACACGTGTAAATTAATTACTGCGAAAATAATTTACTTCGTACACTGTGCAGAGTGCCGTATACTCCTAGTTGCGGCACACACGATACATACAGTAAAAAGCCTCAGGCACTGTGTTAGATGTGTTTTCGACGTTATATATGCGTTTATTAATGTCGTCGATTTTACGGTTGCAATTCGACGTTGATTATACGTCGAGGCGACGTATATATACGTATAGCCGTATTTTCGCCGTGAATATACGTATATTCGACGAATCAATGCCCACTGGGTAAACTCTTGAGCAAACTCTGAACCAGCTCTAAGGAAACTAATCCGATTAGACGTTACTTTGACTCATCTTTTTACGCTCAGTGCTGGATTGCTCAAACTCCAGCTAGGGTTAGGGTTAGCATTCCCACGCTACTTCGACACTTTGTTTACGCTCAGTGCTGGATTTTGGGAACTTCAGGACGAGTGGGAATTTTCTCCTATCTGTCAATTCTGTTTTGTTTTGGAGACTCTTGGCTGCCTATGTTGTACAGTGCAGCGTGAAGGAAACATTTTCCAAAACTGTGTCAGCTCAAAAGTTGTAAGAAAACCTCTCCAGCTGCTTTAACTCTCTTCATTTTTGTCATTTAATGTGACACTCGATGTATAACTGGAGCCTCACATATGCAAATGGTGAGGCTCCAGTTCGACACCACTTTACAGTATCTGACAAAAGCATGGCAGACTGTGCCATGACCGGCAGATAACTTCTGCTTATTTTTACCATATTAAACATTGGAAATCCTCCCACTTGCATTTGTGACACTTGATTTTGACTCCACCTAAGACACTCTTAAATCTTCAAACACTTTTCTCTTCTCCCGCAACACTCTTGTCTGTCGGCACTATGTGGCAGCATTGCATGACAACCCATCTCACCACAGAAAGGAACCTAACAGCTTTGGTAAGAGAGGAGAAAAGAACATAGCCCGTACGGGGATTGAACCCATGACCTTGGCGTTATTAACACCACGCTCTAACCAACTGAGCTAACTGGCCTCACAACGGTGGTCCTCTCTGTGCTGCAAAAAATCAAACTCAGGGAATTTCTTTTGCCCTCCTTTGAATAGAAAGCCGTGTAATTCAGTGTACGGGCTTTCTCGTGCAGTTTCATGGTTCTTGTAACCCAAATCCTACACTGGCCTGAAGTGTCCCCCCATTTCACAGCATTTTTCAGCTGATTTAAAATGTACCTAAAGGAGAAGCATTATTGAAGACCATCAATTACCAAGAGCTTTTGGTGGTCATTTTTAATGACCACAGAGCACTATGACCTCGGTTTTACATCTCATCCGAAAGACAGCGCCCTTTTACAACACAGCGTCTCCGTCACTATGCTGGGACATTGGGACCCGCACAGACCTCAGGGTGAGCGCCCCCCCGCCGGCACCATTAACACCGCTTCCAGCTGGAAGCTTTGTTTTTCCCTGTAGCTTACCCTCATCCGGGTACTGACCTGGCTCACACCTGCTTAGCTTCAGTGGGTTTTCAGTTGCGAGTTGCAAGGGGATGCAAGTGATGGCGCCGCTCGCTGCAAAAGCCACTGCATTGGCCGGGAATCAAACCCAAGCCTCCCGCGTGGCAGGCAAGAATTCTACCACTGAAACACCAATGCTCAGTGTCTGGGCCTTCAAAAAAGACGCTTTTTTGGTGCTCTGTGCAAAAAGCGTCGACATATGCTTCCAGCTGCAAAATGCCATTCGCGGATGCTGAAGAATTTATTTCAAGGCAGCGGGTACAAGCGATTGGGCGTTTTAAAACCACCAGGAACAACAAAGAGGCGCGCTTCTTTGCTTGCGCCGGAACACACCAACTGGAGGCGGACAACGTAGTCGGCAGGATTCGAACCTGCGCGGGGAGACCCCAATGGATTTCTAGTCCATCGCCTTAACCACTCGGCCACGACTACAGCAAGCCCCACAGCCGCTGCGTTCTTGCTACAATCTTACCTGGATCGCGAGGCGCCGGCGGAAGCCTATTTCAAAGTCGTTCTCCGTTTCAAAAAAACATTTCCAAAATACAAGCCTTGCAGACAGACACGCCTCAGAGGACTTAAGGGTGGCTTCATGTCGGAATGATAAAGTCTCCCCGTCCGGACATGAAAATGCCACTTTGTTACACACAAAAAAAGAATCAACAACAGAGAAATGCCCACAAGCATTTGAAAAGCCGCACCACGTCGCACTTGAAATAGCTCTTACATTAGTGGTAGACGCAGGAATCGCCTTTTTATTTACGCTCTTACCAACGCGATGGAAAGCAAAACAAAGCAAAGCAGAGCAAAACAAAACGAACAAACGAAAACCCTCACGTCCCGCACTTGCATATAACGCCGTTACGTGCCCAAGCGGTATTGTACGTCATCCTAGCACTGCACGCCGGTGCGTATGGTATATGGGAACGAGCACACGCCACGAATCGTCTCGAATCACTCCCTACAGCTGTAAGGTGCCTTGAAGCGTGCACCCCCAACATTCTTCTTTGCTCATCTGTGAAAGGTAAACTCTTGAGCAAACTCTGAACCAGCTCTAAGGAAACTAATCCGATTAGATGTTACTTTGACTCATCATTTAAGGGATCCTTGTTAATTGGAGAAATCAATGATTTCGAATGAATTCTGTATGCGTTAAAAGACAGCTATACACAGAAAACATGCAGGACACTGCTCATGATGTTTCCCGAGCCGAAACACAGTGCGTTTTTCCAAGCCATCTGACCAAGCCTGCCCACTGAAAACTGCAGGAGATCGTGTAAAGACGTTCAAGTTTGTAACTACTGCACGCACAGGAAGCAGAATAAATTCCTCTATTCAAACTGTCAAAGGTTTGCTTTGCGAACGCTGCAGGACATCGCACAATCTCTTTTGAACAGGGACAAACGATTTCTTATGGGGCGCAGTAAGTACAGACGTTTAAAAAGCTCCACTCATGCCAATGATGCAGCATGAAGAAGCGCAACCTAAAGTTTGCATTCCTAGCACTGTTGCAACCTAGCACTGTTGCATTCCCCGCATCAGTAGCTAAGAGAATATAATTTACGACTCTTGTTAATGCAGTTTCAGAAACCAGACTGAAATTTCTCAAGTATATTATTTGAATCCATTTGATGTTGGGCAACAACTATTCTTTCAAGACTTTTAGATTGAAATGGGACCTTTGAGACAGGCCTGTAGTTGTTAAGAACTTGTGGATCCAAATTTGACTTCTTAAGGAGCGGTCTAAGAACCACTACCTTAAATTGATCATGTACGACGCCTGACGCAAGCGATGCATTCATCATCATTCATTCATTCATTCATTCATCAGCTTTCATTCCTAGGAGTGAAAAATAACCATTTTTGAAGACATTTTAGTTTCTAAAACACTACAATAAAGTTAAAAACATCAGTTTTATATTACTTTTAGTATTTTTAGTGAAATTAGTCATTTATTGCACTATTTTTAATATAATCTCTAATTAAAAGTGAATAGAATTAAGTTTGGAGCAACAAGGAACACAAAAAAAAAGATTTTAAGGAAAAAAATGATGTCTTCTGTGCCAGGTGCCTGCAAGGGGAGAAAGCTAGAATCCTACCCAGGCTCCTGGAGCTCTGTCCTGGCTAAAGGAGGGTGAATCCATCCCCTTCAAAGCTCCATGAAAAAATGATCATTTAAAATTTGAAAAAAAAAACATCATATAACAACAGTTTTAATTCATAGGAGTGAAAAACAACCATTTTTGAAGACATATTAGTTTCTAAAACACTACAATAAAGTTGAAAACATCCGTTTTATATTACATTAATTTTTGTGAAATTAGTCATTTATTGCACTATTTTTAATAAAATCTCTAATTAAAAGTGATTAAAATTAAGTTTGGAACAACAAGGAACACAAAAAAAAAGATTTTAAGGAAAAAAATATTGTCTTCTGTGCCAGGTGCCTGCAAGGGGAGAAAGCTAGAATCCTACCCAGGCTCCTGGAGCTCTGTCCTGGCTAAAGGAGGGTGAATCCATCCCATTCAAAGCTCCATGAAAAAATGATCATTTAAAATTTGAAAAAAAAAACATCATATAACAACAGTTTTAATTCATAGGAGTGAAAAACAACCATTTTTGAAGACATATTAGTTTCTAAAACACTACAATAAAGTTGAAAACATCCGTTTTATATTACATTAATTTTTGTGAAATTAGTCATTTATTGCACTATTTTTAATAAAATCTCTAATTAAAAGTGATTAAAATTAAGTTTGGAACAACAAGGAACACAAAAAAAAAGATTTTAAGGAAAAAAATATTGTCTTCTGTGCCAGGTGCCTGCAAGGGGAGAAAGCTAGAATCCTACCCAGGCTCCTGGAGCTCTGTCCTGGCTAAAGGAGGGTGAATCCATCCCCTTCAAAGCTCCATGAAAAAATGATATTTTTAAATTTGAAAAAAAAAAAAAACATTATAGAACAACATCTCTTGGTCCACAGAGTGCAAAAATCCAACTTTGAAGAAAATCCATTGACTGATCCCCGAATCCTGAAGTTTCTTCGCATGATATTGGGCTTGCAACCACTTTCTGGAAAATGATGAAAAATGCCAAAAATGAAAAAAAAGTTATCAATTCTAGAGCTTAAGAGGAAAATAAGACAAATGTATATCTCCAAATAATTTTATGTGCTTCAGAAGAGCCCAGGAAAGTTTTTTGCATACATGAAACCACGCCCGTTTGCACGTAAGCAGACATGGTTGCACACACGACTGCATGAAAGCACGCGTGCATGCAAAATCATCCTGTTAAGCATTTGAAAAGCCGCACCACGGCGCACTTGAAATAGCTCTTACATTAGTGGTCGACACAGGAATCGCCTTTTTATTTACGCTCTTACCAACGCGATGGAAAGCAAAACAAAGCAAAGCAGAGCAAAACAAAACGAACAAACGAAAACCCTCACGTCCCGCACTTGCATATAACGCCGTTACGTGCCCAAGCGGTATTGTACGTCATCCTAGCACTGCACCCCGGGGCGTACGGTATATGGGAATGAGCACACGCCACGAATCGTCTGAAATCACTCCCTACAGCTGTAAGGCGCCTTGAAGCGTGCACCCCCAACATTCTTCTTTGCGCATCTGTGAAAGGTAAACTCTTGAGCAAACTCTGAACCAGCTCTAAGGAAACTAATCCGATTAGACGTTACTTTGACTCATCCTTTAACAGTTTTCAGTCTCTGTCTTTAAACACCTTGCTCAGTCACATTCAAGCCACAAGTACTCTTCTCGGATGTTGCACAAACAAATCCTAATGTCTTGAAAGCATTGCAGCATGTTTGTGTCCCACTTCCCGTGGCTGCAGGACGACTGACACGAACGGACAAACACAATCTGTGGCGTTTAGCGTGACATAGTCTTGCAGGCATCGTGCTGTCTTACTGCAATACTATACCACTTGAGGAAACAGTCCATCTGGCCATGAAACTCATTTGAACGTCTAGCTACAGCAACTAACAATAACATGATTTATTCAGGATGTGTGGAATCAGCACGTCCCGGAGACAGCTTCTGAAATCGTGAGCATTCTCTGGTGGTGTCCTGGAGGGCTCCCCCGGGCATGTGTTGGTGGTATAGTGGTGAGCATAGCTACCTTCCAAGCAGTTGACCCGGATTTGATTCCTGGCCAACGCAGTGGCAAGTGTTTTCAAATGCTGTCACAAGCCTTGGATTGTGACTAGCAAAGCGAAGCCTTTTGAAAGAGCTAAAGCACTGCAAAACGGAATTGAAGGAGAATCTTACAGGGGATTCTGAGCGGTGTCTAAATAAATAAATTCACAGCGTCCGCGGATGGCATTTTGCAGCTGGAAGTAGATGTCGACGCTTTTTGCACACAGCACCAAAAAAGCGTCTTTTTTGAAGGTACAGGCATTGAGCATTGGTGGTTCATTGTTAGAACTCTCGCCTGCCACGCAGGAGGCTTGGTTTCGATTCCTGGCCAGTGGCTTTTGCAGCGAACGGCTCCATCACTTGCATCCCAACTTTTGCAACTCGCAACTGAAAACCCACTGAAGCTAAGCAGGTGTGAGCCAGGTCAGTACCCGGATGAGGGTGAGCTACAGGGAAAAACAAAGCTTCCAGCTGGAAGCGGTGTTAATGGTGCCGGCGGGGGGGCGCTCACCCTGAGGTCTGTGCGGGTCCCAATGCCCCAGTATAGTGACGGAGATGCTGTGTTGTAAAAGGGCGCTGTCTTTTTGGATAAAACCGAGGTCACAGCGCTCTGTGGTCATTCAAAATGACCACCAAAACCTTTGACAAAAGCTCTTGGTAATTGATGGTCTTCAATAATGCTTCTCCTTTAGGTACATTTTAAATCAGCTGAAAAATGCTGTGAAATGGGGGGGCACTTCAGGCCAGTGTAGGATTTGGGTTACAAGAACCATGAAACTGCACGAGAAAGCCCGTACACTGATTACACGGCTTTCTATTCAAAGGAGGACAAAAGAAATTCCCTGAGTTTGATTTTTTGCAGCACAGAGAGGAGCACTGTCATGAGGCCGGTTAGCTCAGTTGGTTAGAGCGTGGTGCTAATAACGCCAAGGTCGCGGGTTTGAGCCCTGTACGGGCCAGGTCTAGGTCCAGGTCCCTGTTTATGAAACAGGCAAATGACTGTCTCAGGGGCCCATTCCTCATTCTCAAGACACATGTATGCAGTATGTACACCGTGCATTGAGCAATAGGGACTGAATACACCACAGGTAAGGTTAGAAGTCATTCTGAGGTGCCACATGTGAGGGATACAGCTAGGCATCCGAAATGTAGGGTTTGAGGCCCTTCAGGAGTACTGCATCCTTTGAGACAGACCCGTGCATGTTAAACAAATGATCATTTCTTTCGGCATTAGGGACTAAATATACTAAACATATGATGCTAAAATGTTATTTTCACATATATTAATGTAATAAATGATTGCTTATGCTTTATAAACAAATCTAATTAAAATAAAAGCTTAAGTTTTGTATTTATCTTGTACCATAGAACATGATTTTCTTTGTATTTCAAGCCCACAAAGTGTCCAAATGACGCACTACATGATATAAGGAAGATTATCACATGCATATCGGTATTATCTTTCTTATGAAAATGCATTCCTTTCATTACCTTTTACTTTTTAAAATGAACTCAAATTGAGTATAATGTAATAATTTAAGTAGAATAGATTCTAATAATATAATGATCCAGTGTTTTGCACTACTTCACTGCTTCACTGCTCTATGCCATCTGGAAATAAATCCTCAGACTGCTTACTGCCCTGGGCATGTACCAATAAATTAAAGGAGCACATCTGTTTATCACTGCGTTGAAGCAGGAGACACACAGTCTCTGCAAACACATCCTAGATACAGTGTTCCAGCACCTTTGACCTCATCCAGAACGTATCATTTCTTGAAAGGGATTGCTGTCCGAATGCACATCTGAATCCCAAACAGAACCTCTAGTAAAATACGATCATTTGTGAAACAGGCAAATGACTGTCTCAGGGGCCCATTCCTCATTGTCAGACACATGTATGGAATGCTTTCACTGTGCATTGAGCAATAGGGATTAAAAACACCGCAGGTAAGGTTAGATGTCATGTTCTATGATCATTTCTTTCAGCATTAGGGACTAAATATACTAAACGTATGATGCTAAAATGTTATTTTCACATATATTAATGTAATAAATGATTGCTTATGCTTTATAAACAAATCTAATTAAAATAAAAGCTTAAGTTTTGTATTTATCTTGTACCATAGAACATGATTTGCTTTGTATTTCAAGCCCACAAAGTGTCCAAATGTTCTATGATCATTTCTTTCAGCATTAGGGACTAAATATACCAAACGTATGATGCTAAAATCCTGAAAAAAGGATGTGCTCCATCTCGTCAGTAGATTGGATTCCAAAACTGATTTGGGTCAATATACATTACCTTTGAAATTAAAGTACAGTCTACTGTAGGGAACCATCAACTTAGAAAGCATTGGCCTTCCCTGGGGGTCAGGTAGGTGCAAAAGATAAACTTTTATCCTATCTTTACCTTAAGATAAGTGGCCAAGCAGTATTTTTCCAAGTTTCACCAAGCACATCATGTTGCCATAGTAGACAAAGTTCTATAAAATGTTAAATAACTTTTAAAAAAAGCATCTTGGTCTTACAGTACTGTACAAGGTGAATTAAACTGTCCCTGGTAATAAAAAGTAATTAGAAGCATCTCAGAAACTTTATCTCTAGAAACATTAGCTGTTTTATATCATGTAATTTAGTGTGATGTTGTCAGAATTCAAGGACATTATCACACACAGAAATTGGTTCAGTTAAATCTAAAAAACACAGCTAAACATGGGTTTAAATGTAACAGAAGTCTTACCTCTTGTCAAAAGATTTAATTCAAGAAGCGATGTAATAAATGATTGCTTATGCTTTATAAAGAAATCTAATTAAAATAAAAGCTTAAGTTTTGTATTTATCTTGTACCATAGAACATGATTTTCTTTGTATTTGAAGCCCACAAAGTGTCCAAATGATGCACTACATGATATAAGGAAGATTATCACATGCATATCGGTATTATCTTTCTTATGAAAATGCATTCCTTTCATTACCTTTTACTTTTTAAAATGAACTCAAATTGTGTATAATGTAATAATTTAAGTAGAATAGATTCAGGTAGGAAATATAGAGTCATGATGTTTATGGCTGACATCATTTCACATGGGTGAATTTTAAGCTAAGAAATAAAAACATTTACAATGAAGATACCATTGCTTAATTTTAAATGCCTTTAAAAAATAAATACCTCCTGAGAATAATTTGCCACTCCCAGATCCTTGGTAAGGTACTGTTTGAATCCAATCAGGAGAGGAGCATCCAGGGAGTGCTTTCTATAGAGTCCAGCTTGGGCCACTCTCTTCCGGCCTGCTGATACTTTTTAACTACTCAGGGCCTGTAAGGATATAAAACACCGGTTTAAACATTTTATACCTATAAGACAAATTAGAATTTTAGTAAAAAATAGATACATCTGAAAAATAAAAAGTCTTACTGCTGATAGAGTTCTTCAGAGCTCACATCTTCCCCTTCCTTATCCGCTTCTGTTTCAGTTTCTAGAGCAGCCTCTGGCATCTCTTCCTCCTGGACAGCGGCCTCTTGCTCAGGGCCGCTGGAATGCAGGTATATTCTTTTCAACATGCTTTTACATAATATGTTGTAACAATGATTTCAAAAAGAAACTACAGAAGCCTTACAGATTAAAAATATCTCACCTTGCCAATGTGTCTTCAGGCTCCCCATGTACAAAAAGGCCCAAGGACTCTAGCAGTCTTACAACCACTATCCTGTTTGCCTCACCAGACACGATCTCTATTCTGTGGTAATCCACGATGACCCCGTTTTTCAGGTGATTCATCATGTCCTCCCTCGCCTGTTGAGAGGCCATCCTGATCTCTTCTGCCGTGGCGTGCTTCATACACGACCTCTTCAAGTGAGCGGGTTTCCTCTGAAAATAAATAATACCATCTGTGTATAGAAACAAGCTAAGACTGATTTCTTAAATTATCCTTAATTTTCTCTCTCATAGTTTGAGCATAATGATTTTATTGCATTTATAAAAGAATTGCTCATTGCTCCTAAATAAATAATGGTTTCATAAAAAAGTGAACACTTACTTGGTCTCAGTCACAGACTTTCCAATAGAAGCCATTGTGGAGTTCAGCAACTGCAGGTCCTAGAAGTGGGGAAGGAATTTTAAAAGAGAAATTGAATTACAATACAGAAGGAATGGCTGAGGGATCACTGAAATATATATATACAAATTCCAAAGACTGAGTCCATATAGAAACAACTACCTTTCATTTTCAGTATAAGAAAAAAAAACATTATCTTCCAAAGCATCATAAAATTGTCCCTTCTTCCAGACTCTACTTCTCTCTTGTAGTAGTATAGCAGACCTTTCCAGGTGAGCAGATCACAGAGTCCGAAATGAGCTTCCTCCATCAAGCAAAGTACCTGAACATGACTCTGTCTTCATAAAAGCGCCCCTGTAATAAAGAAATTAAATCCGAAATCAAGAGGGCAGTTGCCTACTGAAATACAAGAAGTCATCAATTTTAACCTAGCAACACATTAAAGGCTGAATCTATACAAGTACTATTCTAGAAATGCTCACCAGATGACGTTTTAAGAAGGAACTGCGCCTCAGGTTCCGCCGAGATCTTAACTCGGATGGCAGGATTCAGAGTCCGGAGTGCGGACTGATGGCGCACGGAGGGTCCATATACTGTGGATCCCTCAGTGATCTTCCGCGTATTCAAACCGCCAGCGTGTGACTCCCCTGTCCCCGTGACCTCATTGCTCTGCTCTCTCCTCTGTGCAGCTGAGCCCGACTCACGGTAAAATGGAAAAAAATATGTCCTCGACGTGAGATTTATTCTGGAGCGAGCCAGTGTTGCGCATAGCTGCCTTCAAAGCAGTTAACCCAGGTTCGATTCCCGGCCAACGCAGTTGCGAATGTTTTCAAATGCTGTCATGAGCCTTGGATTGTGACTAGCAAAGCGAAGCCTTTTGAAAGAGCTAAAGCACTGCAAAACGGAATTGAAGGAGAATCTTACAGGGGATTCTGAGCAGTGTCTGCATACATGCAGTCAGATAAAGGTGCTGAAAGCTTGAGCTACTCTCAATGTCATGCTGCCCTTCCCCGGAGTAAATCTGTTACATTGAAAAAATGCTTCTGGCAGGTTCAAAAAGGGACCCTTGTTAATTGGAGAAATCAATGATTTCGAATGAATTCTGTATGCGTTAAAAGACAGCTATACACAGAAAACATGCAGGACACTGCTCATGATGTTTCCCGAGCCGAAACACAGTGCGTTTTTCCAAGCCATTTGACAAAGCCCACCCACTGAAAACTGCAGCAGATCGTGTAAAGACGTTCAACTTTGTAACTACTGCACGCACAGGAAGCAGAATAAATTCCTCTTTTCAAACTGTCAAAGGTTTGCTTTGCGAACGCTGCAGGACATCGCACAATCTCTTTTGAATGGGGACAAACGATTTATTATGGGGCGCAGTAAGTACAGACGTTTAAAAAGCTCCACTCATGCCGACGATGCAGCATGAAGAAGCGCAACCTAACGTTTGACAGACAAAAGCCGGGCGCCGCTACGAGCAATATGAAATCAAACTGACAGCACACGGCGTTTCGCGCTGACTCAAAGTGATCTCGACAGACGCTGTTCTCTGCATAACGCTGAAAGAGCTAAAGAGCGTTTCTGTTGAGACGTAACAAGCTTGTTTCTTTCTACCATGATGTTACCATGACAAAATCTGTCTTTAAACACCTTGCTCAGTCTCTGACGAGACTGTCAAAAATTGCTTTCGCCGATTGTATTGCAAACCGGCGGAAGCGGGGTATTGGGAAAAGTTTTCAACTAGCAATAATCGCGCCTCGGCTAAACCTCACAGGCTACGATACTGCCACTGCGCAAAGCTGACGGTTGCCAGGCAACCGCGGGGATCCTATGGAAATCGTTATCGATCGTCTCATGGCATGTCGTTGCTATAACGCTTCATATTTGTCGTCTTCTTCTTCTTCTAGCTTGAGGTTTTGAAGAATTTCATGACAGACAAGGGCTCCGTTGGGAACAAAGGGCGTTGTGAGAAAACCGTTGCTTATTTTCAGCAGCAGAAATACAACCCTTTAAATAAAAGATGACAGAACAATGACGAAGGTCATGCCGGGAGGAACTCATGCACTACAGAGGAAAGGGGGCGGGCACGTACAGTTCACATTCAAGCCACAAGTACTCTTCTTGGATGTTGCACAAACAAATCCTAACGTCTTGAAAGCATTGCAGCATGTTTGTGTCCCACTTCCCGTGGCTGCGGGACGACTGACACGAACGGACAAACACAATCTGTGGCGTTTAGCGTGACATAGTCTTGCAGGCATCGTGCTGTCTCACTGCAATATTATACCACTGGAGGAAACAGTCCATCTGGCCATGAAACTCATTTGAACGTCTAGCTACAGCAACTAACAATATCATGATTTATTCAGGATGTGTGGAATCAGCACGTCCCGGAGACAGCTTCCGAAATCGTGAGCATTCTCTGGTGGTAGGGGCGTTCAAGATGCCGCTCAGGTGGGAGGTAAAGTTTAGTGGTTGGGGAGTTTTTTTGAGTTTTTCATGACCTGAATGTTAATTTTTGCTTTTTTTGACTACAGAAAAATAAGGACTTAACACTAGTTGTTTAAACTTCAGTTATAATTGAAAGAAAAAAAAAAACGATTTTTTTTTAGGTTTAAAAAGTCCGATATGAGTAACACTGGGAAAAGAAAAGAGAGTGCTGGGTCTTCGAAGGAGAACTCTAAGATACCTCAATCGTATATGTATAGCACTACAAAAAAATCGATGGCAACTAAAGGGAAAAGTGAAGCAGCTGCAGGGGCAGCAAGAGGGCGGAGGTGCCGCGCGCCCGGCCGACGTGTTGGACCGGTGTGCTTTACGTGCTGAAATAAACACGCGACAGCCCCGAAATGTTTCCAGAGTGCTGTGCACTGAAGACTTGCCTGGTGCTCCTCCGTGCAGATTGTTTGTCCTCCTCCAGTGCGGGACGAGCCAACACAAGGGAGCGCATTCGCCAACATCCAGGCACGCAATGCGATTTGGAAAGCAGCTCCTTTCCAAAGAGTTGCACACGAACGATCCTTCAGTCCCGCTCGGGGGGCACGGAACCCCCGCCACACACAGCTTCAAGTAGCGAGTCAGGCGCCGGGACTTTCGCTTACGGCCACACCACCCTGAACACGCCTGATCTCGTCTGATCTCGGAAGCTAAGCAGCGTCGGGCCTGGTTAGTACTTGGATGGAAGACTGCCTGGGAATACCAGGTGCTGTAAGCTTTTGCTCTCCCGGCCAGCAGGGGTCGCCGTTGGTGCCGTAGGCTTTGGGAGGAAAACCTGCAGGATGGAAAGGTGATCTATAGCCTCATCTCTAGAGATGTTTTGTTGCTGTGGCATGTGTGTGACCCATATTCAAAAAAAAAAAACCCGTCTGTAAAACGAATATCGAAGCTGCCTCTAAATCTGCAAATGAAGATGAGTCGATAAACCACTCGTTTTTCGTATAACTAGACATATATTCATTTGTTACCGATTTCATTCATTGAGCACGAATACAATAGAGGTACAGCCATTCACTGTTTGACATGTCTGCACTGGTACAGAACCGAGCAATCAGAAAACGGGTGAAACTGTCTTTAGACTCAGCATACAGTACCGAGGCCCCCCATGACCAAATAAAGGCTAACCTCGATAATCAGCCTAAAGAACGCAGACTACAGCAAAACGACTGACTTTGAAAAGGGAATGAACGTCCGGAAGGAGTAGTGGAACTAGCTTGAGATGCTTCTCCGGACCCCTAACTAAAAGCCAGCGAGAACCAGCAGCGGCGTCCACTCCTGTCGAACCGGGATCCTTCCGCAGCCACGCAGCTCGTGGTGTCCTAACCCTCCCGTATCTGATTTTGGACCAAGCACATCAGGGGAGAGCGCGAACGCAGTCCCCCACTACCAGAAATTATGCAGTCGAGATTCCCACATTTGGGGAATTCGCAGGGGTCAGCACAGCCGGAGTGCAATGGCCGAGCCTCGCCCTGGGTGAACCTCCTTCTTGATCAAGGTATCTCCCCTGCCAGGTAAGTATGAGTTAAACAGGCCCCTGCAAGCGGCCCGCACCCACAGCACAAATCGCGCAGCCTAGGCCACCTCCTCGCCCTGCACGCCACCGCCTCCTGCTGGGCCCACTCTTTCACACACTCACACGCCACACTAACACTCAAAAGTGTGGGCAAAACGAGAAAACGAGCGCGCCGTTTCCTACACATCTGCAGTCGCCGTTGCGCATTCGCAGCATGTCCCGGGATGCAATTCGGCCTCATTGCGACGTGCGCCTGCCACACACCGAACAAACCTTTTCAGCAATTTCCAAAAAACGGGCCTGCTTGCCTGCCCACAAGGCTCCGTCTCTTACCTGCTCTCCAGAGCCTGCTGCCTTCTGTGCTTTTCTCTCGGCACCGCTGCAGTGCACACAACTCCTGCAGCGGGAGGGGGGGAGAAAGTTCCCGCGCTCTGCCGCAGGGAAGGCTCGCTCCGTGCGCACACGTCCTTTCGATGCCAGTCCAACAAGTGCTCCGCATTAGCTGCGTCGGGGCTCCAATGGCCACAATGCCGGGGAATGGCACCTGTAAAGTGTTAATTGGGGCACAGGAGCAGCCCGTCTCGTCTCGGGGGGGCCGGCTTCAGAGACAATACAGCAAACACAGCGGGGCGGGGGAAGAAGACGACACCACACATGCGGGTACATTCAGCTCCGGCGGGAACGAGACATTTGTCGGTCTTTTCAAGTGCCGAGAGCCGAGCAATCCTTCACTTGTATCGTTTCTCCCCGGTGACTAGATCTGGCCCTGCGACTCTCGACTGGGCTCACCCCCGGGGCAGCCCAGCAGGTGTGAGCCTGGCCGGCACCCGGATGGGAGATTCCACCCCGGAAAAGCTCCGGTTGCTGCTGCTCCTGCAAGAGGTGTGACTGGGACCAGTAGGGAGCGCTCACCCTGCGGGCTGTGTGGCTCTCTTACGCCCCAGCCTCCTGATGGCGACACTCTGCTGCACAAACAGGCGCCGTCCTTCGGGGGAGGCGTCAAACCGAGGTCCCGACCTTCCTTGGCCATTAGGAAACCCCAGGGCTCAATGAATGAAATCGGTAACAAATGAATAAATGTCTAGTTATACGAAAAACGAGTGGTTTATCGACTCATCTTCATTTGCAGATTTAGAGGCAGCTTCGATATTCGTTTTACAGACGGGTTTTTTTTTTTTGAATATGGGTCACACACATGCCACAGCAACAAAACATCTCTAGAGATGAGGCTATAGATCACCTTTCCATCCTGCAGGTTTTCCTCCCAAAGCCTACGGCACCAACGGCGACCCCTGCTGGCCGGGAGAGCAAAAGCTTACAGCACCTGGTATTCCCAGGCGGTCTCCCATCCAAGTACTAACCAGGCCCAACCCTGCTTAGCTTCCGAGATCAGACAAGATCGGGCGTGTCCAGGGTGGTGTGGCCGTAAGCGAGAGCCCTGGCGCATGACTCGCTACTTGAAGCTGTGTGTGGATCGTTCGTGTGCAACTCTTTGGAAAGGAGCTGCTTTCCAAATCGCATTGCGTGCCTGGATGTTGGCGAATGCGCTCCCTTGTGTTGGCTCGTCCCGCACTGGAGGAGGACAAACAATCTGCACGGAGGAGCACCAGGCAAGTCTTCAGTGCACAGCACTCTGGAAACATTTCGGGGCTGTCGCGTGTTTATTTCAGCACGTAAAGCGCACCGGTCCAACACGTCGGCCGGGCGCGCGGCGCCTCCGCCCTCTTGCTGCCCCTGCAGCTGCTTCACTTTTCCCTTTAGTTGCCATCGATTTTTTTGTAGTGCTATACATATACGATTGAGGTATCTTAGAGTTCTCCTTCGAAGACCCAGCACTCTCTTTTCTTTTCCCAGTGTTACTCATATCGGACTTTTTAAACATAAAAGGGTTAACCCTAAAAAAATCGTTTTTTTTTTCTTTCAATTATAACTGAAGTTTAAACAACTAGTGTTAAGTCCTTATTTTTCTGTAGTCAAAAAAAGCAAAAATTAACATTCAGGTCATGAAAAACTCAAAAAAACTCCCCAACAACTAAACTTTACCTCCCACCTGAGCGCCATCTTGAACGCCCCTACCACCAGAGAATGCTCACGATTTCGGAAGCTGTCTCCGGGACGTGCTGATTCCACACATCCTGAATAAATCATGATATTGTTAGTTGCTGTAGCTAGACGTTCAAATGAGTTTCATGGCCAGATGGACTGTTTCCTCCAGCGGTATAGTATTGCAGTGAGACAGCACGATGCCTGCAAGACTATGTCACGCTAAACGCCACAGATTGTTTGTCCGTTCTTGTCAGTCGTCCCGCAGCCACGGGAAGTGGGACACAAACATGCTGCAATGCTTTCAAGACGTTAGGATTTGTTTGTGCAACATCCAAGAAGAGTACTTGTGGCTTGAATGTGAACTGTACGTGCCCGCCCCCTTTCCTCTATAGTGCATGAGTTCCTCCCGGCATGACCTTCGTCATTGTTCTGTCATCTTTTATTTAAAGGGTTGTATTTCTGCTGCTGAAAATAAGCAACGGTTTTCTCACAACGCCCTTTGTTCCCAACGGAGCCCTTGTCTGTCATGAAATTCTTCAAAACCTCAAGCTAGAAGAAGAAGAAGACGACAAATATGAAGCGTTATAGCAACGACATGCCATGAGACGATCGATAACGATTTCCATAGAATCCCCGCGGTTGCTTGGCAACCGTCAGCTTTGCGCAGTGGCAGTATCGTAGCCTGTGAGGTTTAGCCGAGGCGCGATTATTGCTAGTTGAAAACTTTTCCCAATACCCCGCTTCCGCCGGTTTGCAATACAATCGGCGAAAGCAATTTTTGACAGTCTCGTCAGAGACTGAGCAAGGTGTTTAAAGACAGATTTGGTCATGGTGATATCATGGTAGAAAGAAACGAGCTTGTTACGTGTCAACAGAAACGCTCTTTAGCTCTTTCAGCTTTATGCAGAGAACAGCGTCTGTCGAGATTACTTTTGTGTCAGCGCGAAACGCCGTGTGCTGTCAGTATGATTTCATATTGCTCGTAGCGGCGCCTGGCTTTTGTCTGTCAAACGTTAGGTTGCGCTTCTTCATGCTGCATCGTCGGCATGAGTGGAGCATTTTAAACGTCTGTACTTACTGCGCCCCATAAGAAATCGTTTGTCCCTGTTCAAAAGAGATTGTGCGATGTCCTGCAGCGTTTGCAAAGCAAACCTTTGACAGTTTGAAAAGAGGAATTTATTCTGCTTCCTGTGCGTGCAGTAGTTACAAAGTTGAACGTCTTTACACGATCTGCTGCAGTTTTCAGTGGGTGGGCTTTGTCAAATGGCTTGGAAAAACGCACTCTGTTTCGGCTCGGGAAACATCATGAGCAGTGTCCTGCATGTTTTCTGTGTATAGCTGTCTTTTAACGCGTACAGAATTCATTCGAAATCATTGATTTCTCCAATTAACAAGGGTCCCTTTTTGAACCTGCCAGAAGCATTCTTTCAATGTAACAGATTTACTCCGGGGAAGGGCAGCATGACATTGAGAGTAGCTCAAGCTTTCAGCACCTTTATCTGACTGCATGTATGCAGACACTGCTCAGAATCCCCTGTAAGATTCTCCTTCAATTCCGTTTTGCAGTGCTTTAGCTCTTTCAAAAGGCTTCGCTTTGCTAGTCACAATCCAAGGCTCATGACAGCATTTGAAAACATTTGCAACTGCATTGGCCGGGAATCGAACCTGGGTCAACTGCTTTGAAGGCAGCTATGCGCAACACTGGCTCGCTCCAGAGTAAATTTCACGTCGAGGACATATTTTTTTCCATTTTACCGTGAGTCGGGCTCAGCTGCACAGAGGAGAGAGCAGAGCAATGAGGTCACGGGGAAGAAGGGACAATTTTATGATGCTTTGGAAGATAATGTTTTTTTTTTCTTATACTGAAAATGAAAGGTAGTTGTTTCTATATGGACTCAGTCTTTGGAATTTGTATATATATATTTCAGTGATCCCTCAGCCATTCCTTCTGTATTGTAATTCAATTTCTCTTTTAAAATTCCTTCCCCACTTCTAGGACCTGCAGTTGCTGAACTCCACAATGGCTTCTATTGGAAAGTCTGTGACTGAGACCAAGTAAGTGCTCACTTTTTTATGAAACCATTATTTATTTTGGAGCAATGAGCAATTCTTATATAAATGCAATAAAATCATTATGCTCAAACTATGAGAGAGAAAATTAAGGATAATTTAAGAAATCAGTCTTAGCTTGTTTCTATACACAGATGGTATTATTTATTTTCAAAGGAAACCCGCGAGGATTCCCCTGGTGTGCAAGATGTGCCTGAATACTCTTGATCAGCTTCCTGCTCACTTGAAGAGGGCGTGTATGAAGCACGCCACGGCAGAAGAGATCAGGATGGCCTCTCAACAGGCGAGGGAGGACATGATGAATCACCTGAAGAATGGGGTCATCGTGGATTACCACAGAATAGAGATCGTGTCTGGTGAGGCAAACAGGATAGTGGTTGTAAGACTGCTAGAGTCCTTGGGCCTTTTTGTACATGGGAAGCCTGAAGACACATTGGCAAGGTGAGATATTTTTAATCTGTAAGGCTTCTGTAGTTTCTTTTTGAAATCATTGTTACAACATATTATGTAAAAGCATGTTGAAAAGAATATACCTGCATTCCAGCGGCCCTGAGCAAGAGGCCGCAGTCCAGGAGGAAGAGATGCCAGAGGCTGCTCTAGAAACTGAAACAGAAGCGGATAAGGAAGGGGAAGATGTGAGCTCTGAAGAACTCTATCAGCAGTAAGACTTTTTATTTTTCAGATGTATCTATTTTTTACTAAAATTCTAATTTGTCTTATAGGTATAAAATGTTTAAACCGGTGTTTTATATCCTTACAGGCCCTGAGTAGTTAAAAAGTATCAGCAGGCCGGAAGAGAGTGGCCCAAGCTGGACTCTATAGAAAGCACTCCCTGGATGCTCCTCTCCTGATTGGATTCAAACAGTACCTTACCAAGGATCTGGGAGTGGCAAATTATTCTCAGGAGGTATTTATTTTTTAAACGCATTAAAAATTAAGCAATGGTATCTTCATTGTAAATGTTTTTATTTCTTAGCTTAAAATTCACCCATGTGAAATGATGTCAGCCATAAACATCATGACTCTATATTTCCTACCTGAATCTATTCTACTTAAATTATTACATTATACACAATTTGAGTTCATTTTAAAAAGTAAAAGGTAATGAAAGGAATGCATTTTTAAAAGAAAGATAATACCGATATGCATGTGATAATCTTCCTTATATCATGTAGTGCGTCATTTGGACACTTTGTGGGCTTGAAATACAAAGAAAATCATGTTCTATGGTACAAGATAAATACAAAACTTAAGCTTTTATTTTAATTAGACTTGTTTATAAAGCATAAGCAATCATTTATTACATCGCTTCTTGAATTAAATCTTTTGACAAGAGGTAAGACTTCTATTTTACATTTAAACCCATGTTTAGCTGCGTTTTTTAGATTTAACTGAAACAATTTCTGTGTGTGATAATGTCCTTGAATTCTGACAACATCACACTAAATTACATGATATAAAACAGCTAATGTTTCTAGAGATAAAGTTTCTGGGATGCTTCTAATTACTTTTTATTACCAGGGACAGTTTAATTCACCTTGTACAGTACTGAAAGACCAAGATGCTTTTTTTAAAGTTATTTAACATTTTATAGAACTTTTTCTACTATGGCAACATGATGAGCTTGGTGAAACTTGGAAAAATACTGCTTGGCCACTTATCTTAAGATAAAGATAGGATAAAGGTTTATCTTTTGCACCTACCTGACCCCCAGGGAAGGCCAATGCTTTCTAAGTTGATGGTTCCCTACAGTAGACTGTACCTTATCTTCAAAGGTAATGTATATTGACCCAAATCAGTTTTGGAATCCAATCTACTGCCGAGATGGAGCACATCCTTTTTTCAGGATTTTAGCATCATACGTTTGGTATATTTAGTCCCTAATGCTGAAAGAAATGATCATAGAACATGACATCTAACCTTACCTGTGGTGTCTTTAATCCCTATTGCTCAATGCATGGTGTACGTACTGCATACATGTGTCTTGAGAATGAGGAATGGGCCCCTGAGACAGTAATTTGCCTGTTTCACAAATGATCGTATTTTACTAGAGATTCTGTTTGGGATTCAGATGTGCATTCGGACAGCAATCCCTTTCAAGAAATGATACGTTCTGGATGAGGTCAAAGGTGCTGGAACACTGTATTTAGGATGTGTTTGCAGAGACTATGTGTCTCCTGCTTCAACGCAGTGATAAATAGATGTGCTCCTGTAATTCATTGGTACATGCCCAGGGCAGTAAGCAGTCTGAGGATTTATTTCCAGACGGCATAGAGCAGTGAAGTAGTGTAGTAGAGCAACACACTGGATCATTTTATTATTAGAATCTATTCTACTTAAATTATTACATTATACACAACTTGAGTTCATTTTAAAAAGTAAAAGATAATGAAAGGAATGCATTTTCATAAGAAAGATAATACTGATATGCATGTGATAATCTTCTTTATATCATGTAGTGCGTCATTTGGACACTTTGTGGGCTTGAAATACAAAGAAAATCATGTTCTATGGTACAAGATAAATACAAAACTTTAGCTTTTATTTTAATTAGATTTGTTTATAAAGCATAAGCAATCATTTATTACATTAATATATGTGAAAATAACATTTTAGCATCATATTATTACATACAGGTCTCTAGCTTCAACACAGTGATATATATATGCTCAGTGATTTATTGGTACATGCCCAGGTCAATAATCAGAATGAGGATTTATTTCCAGACGGGCTACAGGTAGTGTTGTGAAATACTTCAACACACTGGATCGCAGATTTAGACCCCCTGCACTCTTACTACTTAAAAACCAAAGAAATGAAGATATGTAGCAATCACATTGTAACAGGGGTGACAGTGACTTAATGCTTATACTAGTGGACTTCTGGTACCTTTAGGGTAAGGTGTTCCCTGAAGGGCTCTCAAACCCCGCATTTCAGATGCCTAGCTGTATCGCTGATGTGTTGCACCTCAGAATCACTTTTAAACCTTACCTCTGGTATCTTTAATCCCTATTGCTCAACGCATGGTGAAAGTATTGCATAAATGTGTCTGAAAATGAGCAATGGGCACCTGAGAGACTCATTTGCCTGTTTCACAAATGATCATATTTGACTAGAGATTCTGTTTGGGATTCAGTTGTGCATTCTGACAGCAATCCCTTTCAAAAAACGATACATTCTGGATGAGGTCAAAGGTGCAGGAACACTGTATTTAGGATGTGTTTGCACTTATGAGGATTTATTTCCAGATGTGCTAGGGGTAGTGTTGTGAAATACTTCAACACACTGGATCGCAGGTTTAAACCCCCTGCACTCTTACTCCTTAAAAACCAACAAATGCAGATATGTAGCAATCATATTGTAGCAGACACTCATTTGCCTGTTTCACAAATGATCATATTCTACTAGAGATTCTGTTTGGGATACGGATGTGCATTCTGACAGCAATCTCTTTCAAAAAATGCTTTTACCTTTTCGCGGCTTTGCCCTTCTTGCCTCTTTGGACAATATCTCCATCTTGTGGTCGTTGTTGGTAATGTCTAGACAATATCTCCATCTTGTGGTCGTTCTTGGTAATGTCTTCTTATGCCCTTTTTTATTTCAATTCTCTATTAGTTGATTCTAGAATCTCTACAATAGAGTTGAAAACATCAGTTTTAAAGCAGACAATATGACATTATTTATAGTCCAATTAGAAATGTATTACCCTGATAGATATCCCAACACCCGGAATGTATTGATACCATATCCCCAGTAATGCTCCTCAGGCCTAACAAGCACACTGTTGGTCTTAGGAAGCATCAGACACAGAAACGGTAACAACATCCTTCTTTCTGTTCACTCAGTCTCTGGTGCCGTGGGTCAGTGAAAGTGCGATGCGCGGATCCAGCGATCTCATCCTGTCACTCAGATGGCACAATCAGTAATTGGTGGCAGTTGATATGGTCCCTCCCAGCAGGATTGCAACATCTGGCAGGGTATCTCTTCTTCACCTACACCCACTCGCCAGGTATCCGGTCGTGTCTCCCCTCTGCTGGAGGTCCCCAAGCGTCCGGCACCTGTTCACAAGCCCTGTGCACCGCTTCAGTTAACAAACCTACAACACTTTAATAGAGAGTTATCTACCCACGGTGTCCCTTCAGTTGATATTTCCTTAGTTGGTCTTTCAGACTGTGGGTGATTGGGGCAATGTGACTTCCAACTTACCCCTAGTGAGGCAATTACAGCCTGGCACACCTTCCCAGTGTAGTCTGCCCCTAGATCAGTATCCAAGGGGCAGGGCAGTCCATACCCTGGGATCATCTTTGTCATACACTTGGGTATGTGCCAGCCCACATCACATCATCATACAACCCCACATTCTTTACACATTTGTTCTAACCACTATTAAACATCTATTAAAGGCCTCAACCTGAATTCTCCCCTTTCCCCAATAGAGGTTTCACAGGGGTCTCAGACTCCCGCTCTCCCAGTGCAGCTCGTCTGGCATCTGCATCTGCATGGTTGTTACCTTGAGTTACTGGAATTCTTTATTTATTGTGTTATTTACACCTTACTCAAGCTGCTTCTGTCGGCAGCTGTAAAACTACAAATCAGTTCAGAGACAAGCCTAGTATTCTTAACTGGAGTCCCTGCCGTTGTGAGAGAATCCTATTTCTCCATAGCCATCCAGAATTGTGGCCTACATGCAACAAATACATACATTATATACATATACAGTAACCCTTTGTCCACACTTACATACAAAGGAATGGTTGATCCATCTGAGGAAACCCCAGTCTCAGCACCTGTAAGAGAGCTTGTTTCAAATTATTATAGGCGGCTTTTGTTGCGGGAACCAAGGCAATCTTGTCCTTGTACTGCACTCCCCCCTTAAGCAGATCTGTTAAGAGTTGTGCTCACCCTGTAAAAACATTGCACCCAAGCCCTGTTAAAATTTCACAATGCTAGACACAAAAGGGCCTTATCATAACTGCTTCTATTAGACACTCTAAAGCTGAAGCAACTCAGACTTGTGGGTTTCCTCGTCAGGGGAAGCACTCAGAATACTATCAACATACTGAGTGATCACAGTCAGTTGAAGCCACGTGATACCCTGTTCTGGATAGTCATTCTTTGTAATGCATAATATTCCAACCCAATAGATCTGGGATAAAACCACCCATTAAAATCTGGTACTCGGCAAGTAAAACTTGCTGCCCCAATACTCCTGTGGCCTCCTGCCGTCTCCCCATATACATTACTCTATAGCACACTGTTGAACAGAGGAGTGAAACAAGCATGACAGTAGTGCTCCAGTATCCCATAACAGAGAAACCAACACTCCATTAACAGTACATTTTTATCCACTGGACTGGGACAGACTTAGGGAGGGTACAAGGGATTTACAGGATCTAATCGTTAGGTAAACAGATCTTCTCACAAGACGTTATTCTCCCCAGTCTCGATTCTAAACCTACAGCGTTTCAGCATGTCTGAGACATTCGAATAAACCCAAATTGTTTCCTCTATTGCAACTAATTGTATAAAAATACAAACACTGTTTATCTAACTACTTTTACGTCCACCTGTACTGTACTTATACTTTCAGACGCTCTTATATTTTCCAATCTCCTTAAGTTGATTTTCGTCAAGTCTCTTTAGTTACGTCTCTAGCCAGTCCCGCTGGCTAAACACACTTACACCGTCATTTAGCTGCAAAAAGGCATTCGCGGATGCTGAAGAATTTATTTCCAAGGCAGCGGGTACAAGCGATTTGGCGTTTTAAAACCACCAGGAACAGCAAAGAGGCACGCTTCTTTCCTTGCGCCGGAACACAAGGACTGGAGGCGGACAACCTAGTCGGCAGGATTCGAACTTGCGCGGGGAGACCCCAATGGATTTCCAATCCATCGCTTTAATCACTCGGCCACGACTACAGCAAGCCCCACCGCCGCTGCGTTCTTGCTACAATCTTACCTGGATCGCGAGGCGCCGGCGGAAGCCTATTTCAAAGTCATTCTCCGTTTAAAAAAAACATTTCCAAAATACAAGCCTTGCAGACAGACACGCCTCAGAGGACTTAAGGGTGGCTTCATGTCGGAATGATAAAGTCTCCCCGTCCGGACATGAAAATGCCACTTTGTTACACACAAAAAAAGAATCAACAACAGAGAAATGCCCACAAGCATTTGAAAAGCCGCACCACGTCGCACTTGAAATAGCTCTTACATTAGTGGTAGACGCAGGAATCGCCTTTTTATTTACGCTCTTACCAACGCGATGGAAAGCAAAACAAAGCAAAGCAGAGCAAAACAAAACGAACAAACGAAAACCCTCACGTCCCACACTTGCATGTAAGGCCGTTACGTGCCCAAGCGGTATTGTATGTCATCCTAGCACTGCAGCCCGGGGCGTACGGTATATGGGAACGAGCGCACGCCACGAATCGTCTCGAATCACTCCCTACAGCTGTAAGGCACCTTGAAGTGTGCACCCCCAACATTCTTCCTTGCGCATCTGTGAAATCTAAATTAAATCTCACGTTGGGGGCATATTTTTTTCCACTTTATCATGAGTCGGGCTCGGCTGCACAGAGGTGAGAGCAGAGCAATGAGGTCACGGGGACAGGGGAGTTACACGCTGGCGGTTTGAATACGCGGAAGATCACTGAGGGATCCACAGTATATGGACCCTCCGTGCTCCATCAGTCCACACTCCGGACTCTGAATCCTGCCATCCGAGTTAAGATCTCGGCGAAACCTGAGGCGCAGTTCCTTCTTAAAACGTAATCTGGTGAGCATTTCTAGAATCATACTTGTATAGATGCAGCCTTTAATGTGTTGCTAGGTTAAAATTGATGACTTCTTGAACTTCAGTAGGCAACTGCCCTCTTGATTTTGGATTTAATTTCTTTATTACAGGGGCGCATTTATGAAGACAGAGTCATGTTCAGGTACTTTGCTTGATGGAGGAAGCTCATTTCGGACTCTGTTATCTGCTCACCTGGAAAGGTCTGCTGTACTACTACAAGAGAGAAGTAGAGTCTGGAAGAAGGGACAATTTTATGATGCTTTGGAAGATAATGTTTTTTTTTCTTTGAAATCGAAATGAATCAGAATATCAGTGCAAAAGACAAACTCTTGGTTTGGTTTAAAGAGATATGGTTTTAAAACAGACAACATGTAGAAAACAGGTGTTTCTCACTTTTGGAAAAGAATGGACCGCGGGTAATATTTTACTAGTTGCAGTGCTGAGCTCACTGGGTTAAAGTCCTGCAGTGTCACACCAGGGCCAGTGGCGCAATGGATAACGCGTCTGACTACGGATTAGGAGATTGTAAATTCGACTCCTGGCTGGCTCGGGTCGTTTTTAAACGCATCAGGCTACTCCCTTAGTAGCCTGTGCTACTTACTGCATTGTAATCGTACCCAGTAAGAGATTTCCTTCATGTAAATGAACTGCACCTGACAGCTTTAGAAAAACACCTGGGCTCAGTACGGTGCTGAGAGCTCAGCGTTGCTGTTGTTCTAATTAGAACGCACTGCATCGGCTATGAACCCGAACTTTTCAATTATTCCGATCAGTAAGTCAACACGTAGTCCACATGAAGGTAGGAATATTCTCTTGTCTGTCTCTTGTTTGTATAGAACTGAATGTCCCTGACAATGTACTGTTAGTTTTAATTGAAGAACGGCATTTGTGTTCAAATATACCAGACAAGTTTACGTAACTGCTCATGCGACACTCAGTTGTAATTAGTCAAGAAATAAAGTCGAACAACAGCTGCGGGTTTGATTCTGAACGTATCAGATTGCAGCGCGTTTTACTTCCATTGACAAATGATAGAGATTCGAAGAGAGATCCTTCAGACCAGCAAGCAAACCCACGGCTATTTCGGTTTTCTATCTAGGCAACGTTGGTGTCTGCAATAGCATACATGAAAGCGTGATGCAATTTCTGTGGCTACTTGATTATAATGCTTTTTTTTATTTTTATTAAACATGTAGAATTTAGAAATACAAATACAACAAGAGGATCAGAGTCATGTACAAGAGAAAAAAAACGCAGCAGAAAAAAAACATTTAACTACCAGAGGTAATTAAGTAATTATGTGATCAAATTGTATATTTTACACGTATCATATTTTCCTTGCTTTAATATTTCTCAATTATAAACTTTAGTTTCAACATGCATGCGTTTCCTGTAAAAAAATAAAACTCAGCACAGTTTTTTACAAAACAAAAAAAACGTTTTTCTTTTAACAACATTTCGAGTACCTCTGGCATTCATGAAAAAGACATACACAAAAGCAAATAACTAACTCTAAGACTATCTAAACTATTGAGTTTTTCAAAGAACCAGAACTATAACAGTCCTTAACACTTAACTACACCATTCCAAACTAACACTAAAGAAACACTAGTATATACTGGTATAACAAATAAAACCAAACATAATCATTAACTGAGCAGTCACTGGGAGCAAATCTCCTTCCCGTCCACAAAGGCCCTCGCTCCCACAAAGTAGGGTCTCCTCCCCTCTCTTCTGGCAGCTTCAACCTGGGGCCACAGCTGGTTCCTGGTGCTCCTGTCCGCGGCAGACAGTTCCTCTGCAAACCTCAGTTTGTTCCCATTCAAATACTCATTCCCCCTCGCCGCTCGCCAGAGCATGTCCCTCGCCGTCCTCTTGGTGAACTGTATTATAATCGATCTGGGGCGCACTTGCCCAGACATGTTCGCTCTCCCGAGCCTGTGAACAAAGTCAATGGCCGATATTACGTCCTCCTGGTCCGGCAGGGTCCTTTTACAGATACCCTTCACTGTTGCAACAAGGTCCTTATCACGTTCCTCTTTAACTCCAAATAATTTTAAATTCCATCGTCGACAGTATCTATCTACATCGTTCACTTTCAATTCAAGTTCTTTAATATGCTTTTCTTGTTCGGTATTTACTTGTTTAAGAACTTTTACTTCACTCTTTAAGTCTTCAACCTCTTTAAACACACAGTCCATGGACTTTTTAAGACTTTCGATTGCGACTGTATTAAATCGAATCATTTCCTTCAGCTCACCCATCATGTTAAAGATGTTGGTTTGGAGCTCCTCCAGCGTCAGGTCGCCCCTTCCTCTCTTGGCCGCCGGGGTTTTCACAGGTGTGCTGGGCAGGGACTCCGGCTCTACCGTACGAGCGCATCTCCAGCACTCTTTCCACGTCCCCTCCAGCTGCTTCACTTTTCCCTGTAGTTCCATCGATTTTCTTGTAGTGCTATACATATACGATTGAGGTATCTTAGATTTCTCCTTCGAGGACCCAGCACTCTTTTCTTTTCCCAGTGTTACTCATATCGAAATTCTTAAACCTAAAAAAAATCGTTTTTTTTTCTTTCAATTATAACTGAAGTTTAAACAACTAGTGTTAAGTCCTTATTTTTCTGTAGTCAAAAAAAGCAAAAATTAACATTCAGGTCATGAAAAACTAAAAAAAACTCCTCAACCACTAAACTTTACCTCCCACCTGAGCGCCATCTTGAACGCCCCTACCACCAGAGAATGCTCACGATTTCGGAAGCTGTCTCCGGGACGTGCTGATTCCACACATCCTGAATAAATCATGATATAGTTAGTTGCTGTAGCTAGACGTTTAAATGAGTTTCATGGCCAGATGGACTGTTTCCTCCAGCGGTATAGTATTGCAGTGAGACAGCACGATGCCTGCAAGACTATGTCACGCTAAACGCCACAGATTGTGTTTGTCCGTTCGTGTCAGTCGTCCTGCAGCCACGGGAAGTGGGACACAAACATGCTGCAATGCTTTCAAGACGTTAGGATTTGTTTGTGCAACATCCGAGAAGAGTACTTGTGGCTTGAATGTGAACTGTACGTGCCCGCCCCCTTTCCTCTGTAGTGCATGAGTTCCTCCCGGCATGCCCTTCCTCATTGTTCTGTCATCTTGTATTTAAAGGGTTGTATTTCTGCTGCTGAAAATAAGCAACGGTTTTCTCACAACGCCCTTTGTTCCCGACGGAGACCTTGTCTGCCATGAAATTCTTCAAAACCTCAAGCTAGATGAAGAAGAGGACAAATATGAAGCGTTACAGAAACGACATGCCATGAGACTATCGATAACGATTTCCATAGGATCCCCGCGGTTGCCTGGCAACTATCAGCTTTGCGCAGTGGCAGTATCGTAGCCTGTGAGGTTTAGCCGAGGCGCGATTATTGCTAGTTGAAAACTTTTCCCAATACCCCGCTTCCGCCGGTTTGCAATACAATCGGCGAAAGCAATTTTTGACAGTGTCGTCAGAGACTGAGCAAGGTGCTTAAAGACAGATTTGGTCATGGTGACATCATGGTAGAAAGAAACGAGCTTGTTACGTCTCAACAGAAACGCTCTTTAGCTCTTTCAGCGTTATGCAGAGAACAGCGTCTGTCGAGATCACTTTTGAGTCAGCGCGAAACGCCGTGTGCTGTCAGTTTGATTTCATATTGCTCGTAGCGGCGCCCGGCCTTTGTCTGTCAAATGTTAGGTTGCGCTTCTTCATGCTGCATCGTCGGCATGAGTGGAGCTTTTTAAACGTCTGTACTTACTGCGCCCCATAAGAAATCGTTCGTCCCTGTTCAAAAGAGATTGTGCGATGTCCTGCAGCGTTCGCAAAGCAAACCTTTGACAGTTTGAAAAGAGGAATTTATTCTGCTTCCTGTGCGTGCAGTAATTACAAAGTTGAACGTCTTTACACGATCTGCTGCAGTTTTCAGTGGGCGGGCTTTGTCAAATTGCTTGGAAAAACGCAGTTTCGGCTCGGGAAACATCATGAGCAGTGTCAGCACAGAGAGGACCACTGTCGTGAGGCCGGTTAGCTCAGTTGGTTAGAGTGTGGTGCTAATAACGCCAAGGTCGTGGGTTCGAGCCCCGTACGGGCCAGGTCCTTTTCTCCTCTCTTACCAAAGCTGTTAGGTTCCTTTCCGTGGTGAGATGGGTTGTCATGCAACGCTGCCACATAGTGCCGACAGACAAGAGTGTTGCGGGAGAAGAGAAAAGTGTTTGAAGTTTTAAGAGTGTATTAGGTGGAGCCAAAATCAAGTGTCACAAATGCAAGTGGGAGGATTTCCAATGTTTAATATGGTAAAAATAAGCAGAAGTTATCTGCCGGTCATGGCACAGTCTGCCATGCTTTTGTCATATACTGTAAAGTGGTGTCGAACTGGAGCCTCACCATTTGCATATGTGAGGCTCCAGTTATACATCGAGTGTCACGTTAAATGACAAAAATCAAGAGAGTTAAAGCAGCTGGAGAGGTTTTCTTACAACTTTTGAGCTGACACAGTTTTGGAAAATGTTTCCTTCACGCTGCACTGTACAACATAGGCAGCCAAGAGTCTCCAAAACAAAACAGAATTGACAGATAGGAGAAAATTCCCACTCGTCCTGAAGTTCCCAAAATCCAGCACTGAGCGTAAACAAAGTGTCTAAGTAGCGTGGGAATGCTAACCCTAACCCTAGCTGGAGTTTGAGCAATCCAGCACTGAGCGTAAAAAGATGAGTCAAAGTAATGTCTAATCTGATTAGTTTCCTTAGAGCTGGTTCAGAGTTTGTTCAAGAATTTACCTTTCACAGATGCGCAAAGAAGAATGTTGGGGGTGCACGCTTCAAGGTGCCTTACAGCTGTAGGGAGTGATTCGAGACGATTCGTGGCGTGTGCTCGTTCCCATATACCGTACGCCCCGGGGTGCAGTGGTAGGATGACATACAATACCGCTTGGGCACGTAACGGTGTTATTTGCAAGTGCGGGACGTGAGGGTTTTTGTTTGTTCGTTGTTTTGCTCTGCTTTGCTTTGTTTTGCTTTCCATCGCGTTGGTAAGAGCGTAAATAAAAAGGCGATTCCTGCGTCTACCACTAATGTAAGAGCTATTTCAAGTGCGGCGTGGTGCGGCTTTTCAAATGCTCAACAGGATGACTTCGCATGCACGCGTGCTTTCATGAAGTCGTGTGTGCAACCATGTCTGCTTACGTGCAAACGGGCGTGGTTTCATGTATGCAAAAAACTTTCCTGGGCTCTTCTGAAGCACATAAAATTATTTGGAGATATAAATTTGTCTTGTTTTCCTCTTAGGCTCTAGAATTGATATTTTTTTTTTCATTTTTGGTATTTTTCATCATTTTTCAGAAAGTGGTTGCAAGCCCGATATCATGCGAAGAAACTTCAGGATTCGGGGATCAGTCAATGGATTTTAAAACACATCCTAAATACAGTGTTCCTGCACCTTTGACCTCATCCAGAATGTATCGTTTTTTGAAAGGGATTGCTGTCAGAATGCACAACTGAATTCCAAACAGAATCTCTAGTCAAATATGATCATTTGTGAAACAGGCAAATGAGTCTCTCAGGTGCCCATTGCTCATTTTCAGACACATTTATGCAATACTTTCACCATGCGTTGAGCAATAGGGATTAAAGATACCAGAGGTAAGGTTTAAAAGTGATTCTGAGGTGCAATAGATCAGCGATACAGCTAGGCATCTGAAATGTGGGGTTTGAGAGCCCTTCAGGGAACACCGTACCCTAAAGGTACCTGAAGTCCACTAGTATAAGCATTAAGTCACTGTCACCCCTGTTACAATGTGATTGCTACATATCTTCATTTCTTTGGTTTTTAAGGAGTAAGAGTGCAGGGGGTCTAAATCTGCGATCCAGTGTGTTGAAGTATTTCACAACACTACCTGTAGCCCGTCTGGAAATAAATCCTCATTCTGATTATTGACCTGGGCATGTACCAATAAATCACTGAGCATATATATATATATCACTGTGCTGAAGCTAAAGACCTGTATGTAATAATATGATGCTAAAATGTTATTTTCACATATAGTAATGTAATAAATGATTGCTTATGCTTTATAAACAAATCTAATTAAAATAAAAGCTTCAGTTTTGTATTTATCTTGTACCATAAAACATGATTTTCTTTGTATTTCAAGCCCACAAAGTGTCCAAATGACGCACTACATGATATAAGGAAGATTATCACATGCATATCGGTATTATCTTCCTCATTAATATGCATTCCTTTCATTACCTTTTAATTTTTAAAATGAACTCAAATTGTGTATAATGTTATAATTTAAGTAGAATAGGTTCTAATAATATAATGATAAAGTGGTGTTGCACTACTTCACTACTTCACTGCTCTATGCCGTCTGGAAATAAATCCTCAGACTGCTTACTGCCCAGGGCATGTACCAATAAATTACAGGAGCACATCTATATATCACTGCGTTGAAGCAGGAGACACAATCACTGCAAACATCCTAAATACAGTGTTTCAGCACCTTTGACCTCATCCAGAACGTATCATTTCTTGAAAGGGATTGCTGTCCGAATGCACAGCTGAATCCCAAACAGAATCTCTAGTAAAATACGATCATTTGTGAAACAGGCAAATGACTGTCATTCCTCATTGTCAGACACGTATGCAATGCTTTCACCGTGCATTGAGCAATAGGGATTAAAGACACCACAGGTAAGGTTAATTCTAAAATATTGGACTCATATTCTTATGATGGCAGACATGATGCTGCTTTTAAAACCGGGGTTAATGGACATTATATGACTGTCAATTCTGTTTTGTTTTGGAGACTCTTGGCTGCCTATGTGGTACAGTGCAGCGTGAAGGAAACATTTTCCAAAACTGTGTCAGCTCAAAAGTTGTAAGAAAACCTCTCCAGCTGCTTTAACTCTCTTCATTTTTGTCATTTAATGTGACACTACCAGTTCGACACCACTTTACAGTATATGACAAAAGCATGGCAGACTGTGCCAGACCGGTAGATAACTTCCGCTTATTTTTACCATATTAAACAATGGAAATCCAACCACTTGCATTTGTGACACTTTATTTCTGCTGCACCTAAGACACTCTTAAATCTTCAAACACATCTCTCTTCTCCCGTAACACTCTTGTCTGTCACTATGCTGTGGCATTGGGACCCACACAGACCTCAGGGTGAGCACCCCCCTGCTGGCACCATTAACACCGCTTCCAGCTGGAAACTTTGTTTTTCCCTGTAGCTCATCCTCATCCGTGTACTGACCTGGCTCACACCTGCTTAGCTTCAGTAGGTTTTCAGTTGCGAGTTGCAAGTGATGGAGCCGCTCGCTGCAACAGCCACTGCATTGGCTGGGAATCAAACCCAAGCCTCCCGCATGGCAGGCGAGAATTCTACCACTGAACCACCAATGCTCAGTACCTGAGCCTTCAAAAAAGACGGTTTTTGGTGCTCTGTGCAAAAAGCGTCGACATCTGCTTCCAGCTGCAAAATGCCATTTGCGGACGCTGAAGAATTTATTTGCAAGGCAGCGGGTACAAGCGATTGGGCGTTTTAAAACCACCAGGAACAGCAAAGAGGCGCCGGAACACACCGACTGGAGGCGGACAACGTAGTCGGCAGGATTCGAACCTGCGCGGGGAGACCCCAGTGGATTTCTAGTCCATCGCCTTAACCACTCGGCCACGACTACAGCAAGCCCCACTGCCGCTGCGTTCTTGCTACAATCTTACCTGGATCGCGAGGCGCCGGCGGAAGCCTATTTCAAAGTCGTTCTCCATTTCAAAAAAACATTTCCAAAATACAAGCCTTGCAGACAGACACGCCTCAGAGGACTTAAGGGTGGCTTCATGTCGGAATGATAAAGTCTCCCCGTCCGGACATGAAAATGCCACTTTGTTACAAAAAAAAACAAAAAAAGAATCAACAACAGAGAAATGCCCACAAGCATTTCAAAAGCCGCACCACTCCGCACTTGAAATAGCTCTTACATTAGTGGTAGACGTAGGAATTGCAGTAAGTACAGACGTTTAAAAAGCTCCACTCATGTCGACGATGCAGCATGAAGAAGCGCAACCTAACTTTGACAGACAAAAGCCGGGCGCCGCGACGAGCAATATGAAATCAAACTGACAGCACACGGCGTTTCGCGCTGACTCAAAAGTGATCTCGACAGACGCTGTTCTCTGCATAACGCTGAAAGAACTAAAGAGCGTTTCTGTTGAGACGTAACAAGCTCGTTTCTTTCTACCATGATGTCACCATGACCAAATCTGTCTTTAAACACCTTGCTCAGTCTCTGACGAGACTGTCAAAAATTGCTTTCGCCGATTGTATAGCAAACCGGCGGAAGCGGGGTATTGGGAAAAGTTTTCAACTAGCAATAATCGCGCCTCGGCTAAACCTCACAGGCTACGATACTGCCACTGCGCAAAGCTGACGGTTGCCAGGCAACCGCGGGGATCCTATGGAAATCGTTATCGATCGTCTCATGGCATGTCGTTGCGGTAACGCTTCATATTTGTCGTCTTCTTCTTCTTCTAGCTTGAGGTTTTGAAGAATTTCATGACAGACAAGGGCTCCGTCGGGAACAAAGGGCGTTGTGAGAAAACCGTTGCTTATTTTCAGCAGCAGAAATACAACCCTTTAAATACAAGATGACAGAACAATGACGAAGGGCATGCCTGGAGGAACTCATGCACTACAGAGGAAAGGGGGCGGGCACGTACAGTTCACATTCAAGCCACAAGTACTCTTCTCGGATGTTACACAAACAAATCCTAACGTCTTGAAAGCATTGCAGCATGTTTGTGTCCCACTTCCCGTGGCTGCAGGACGACTGACACGAACGGACAAACACATTTAATCTGTGGCGTTTAGCGTGACATAGTCTTGCAGGCATCGTGCTGTCTCACTGCAATACTATACCGCTGGAGGAAACAGTCCATCTGGCCATGAAACTCATTTGAACGTCTAGCTACAGCAACTAACAATATCATGATTTATTCAGGATGTGTGGAATCAGCACGTCCCGGAGACAGCTTCCGAAATCGTGAGCATTCTCTGGTGGTGTCCTGCAGGGCACCTGTGGGCATGCGTTGGTGGTATAGTGGTGACCATAGCTGCTTTCCATGGTTCATTTCCTGGCCAACGCAGTGGGGATTGGTTTCAAATGCTGTCATGAGCCTTGGACTGTGACTAGCAAAGCGAAGCCTTTTGAAAGAGCTAAAGCACTGCAAAACGGAATTGAAGGAGAATCTTACAGGGGATTCTGAGCGGTGTCTGCATACATGCAGTCCGATACGGGTGCTGAAAGCTTGAGCTACTCTCAATGTCATGCTGCCTTTCCCCGGAGTAAATCTGTTACATGGAAAGAATGCTTCTCGCAGGTTCAAAAAGGGACCATTGTTAATTGGAGAAATCAATGATTTCGAATGAATTCTGTATGCGTTAAAAGACAGCTATACACAGAAAACATGCAGGACACTGCTCATGAATGATGTTTCCCGAGCCGAAACACAGTGCGTTTTTTCAAGCCATTTGACAAAGCCCACCCACTGAAAACTGCAGCAGATCGTGTAAAGACGTTCAACTTTGTAACTACTGCAGGCACGGGAAGCAGAATAAATTCCTCTTTTCAAACTGTCAAAGGTTTGCTTTCCGAACGCTGCAGGACATCGCACAATCTCTTTTGAACAGGGACAAACGATTTCTTATGGGGCGCAGTAAGTACTGTTACTGTCACTGCTCGATACCGACGTTGGCCCACTATACCATGCTCAGCCACCGCTAGAAAATGTACAGCTCTAGCACCAGAGCAAACAACAGGAGGGCCAACGTCAAATGTGTAAGACATGGAGAGCGATGAGAATGGGATTCGAACCCATGTCTGCAGAGCACAATGGATTACCAGTCCATCGCCTTAACCACTCAACCACCTTGTCAATGAAACTGGGCTGTCCGGACATGGGATGGCGCGCTCCAGATGATCTTTTTCTTTTTTTTCCCTCGTACTCGAGGGTCATTTTCCTGTTCCACATGCAATTTCAACATTTTCCTTAGGAGATGTCAAGCCAGCAAGCCACTGCTGTGGTTCAGTGGCCAGTGTGGAGTTCAGTGGCCCTGTTGTACACAGAAAGCAAATTGAGCTCCTTGGACATCAAAAGTTCCAGATAAAAGCCATTTGTCACCCTTTCTCTTGGTGTTGATATTGCTATTGTATGTAAAGGTGGCAACTTGCTCAGCGAGCAGGCGGAGCACACACCGAATGCAGATGTGTCTGAGTGGTGTGTCCAAGTGGCTGCAAAAGGATAATGCTCCTGGGGCGCCGGGGCTTAGTTGGTTAAAGCGCCTGCCTGGTAAATAGGAGATCCTGGGTTCAAATCCCAGCGGTGCCTTCTTTGTTCTGTTTTCTCAAACAGAACTGGTCCTTACAGACAACCGCCTACGGCTAGACTTGCAAGTATTCATTTCCTGTCTTTAACGCGACTTGTTTTTCTTAAAATGGATGCAACTTGCAAAACATGAAATACAAACCTTGCTAATCAGCGCTGGCGGCTGGCAAAAAAAAAAAGAAGTCAGCAATGTTTTTTTTCTTTAACCTTAACCCTGCTAACGGAGACGAGTTAAACAACCGAGTCTATGCAGCTTAAACGGTCCGCATGTCGGGTTCTTAGCTGAAAGGGTGGTAAATCACGCTCACCCCAGTCCTTAATCTTTTAAAGAGGATACAAAATTGAACCTAGTCGCCACATCACATACATCCTGTTCAATGATAAAAAAGTGACATCTATCCTCGATCCAGAGTAAATCCCACGTTGAGGGCATACTTTTTTCCACTTTACCATGAGTCGGGCTCAGCTGCACAGAGGCGAGAGCAGAGCAATGAGGTCACGGGGACAGGGGAGTCACACGCTGGCGGTTTAAACACGCGGAAGAAAACTGAGGGATCCACAGTATGTGGACCCTCCGTGCGCCATCAGTCCGCACTCCGGACTCTGAATCCTGCCATCCAAGTTAAGATCTCGGCGGAACCTGAGGCGCAGTTCCTTCTTAAAACGTAATCTGGTGAGCATTTCTAGAATCGTACTTGTATAGATGCAGCCTTTAATGTGTTGCTAGGTTAAAATTGATGACTTCTTGAACTTCAGTAGGCAACTGCCCTCTTGATTTCGGATTTAATTTCTTTATTACAGGGGCGCTTTTATGAAGACAGAGTCATGTTCAGGTACTTTTCTTGATGGAGGAAGCATATTTCGGACTCTGTGATCTGCTCACCTGGAAAGGTCTGCTGTACTACTACAAGAGAGAAGTAGAGTCTGGAAGAAGGGACAATTTTATGATGCTTTGGAAGATAATGTTTTTTTTTCTTTGAAATCGAAATGAATCAGAATATCAGTGCAAAAGACAGACTCTTGGTTTGGTTTGAGATATGGTTTTAAAACAGACAAAATGTAGAAAACAGGTCTTTCTCACTTTTGGTAAAGAATGGACCGGGGGTAATATTTTACTAGTTGCAGTGCTGATCTCACTGGGTTACAGTCCTGCAGTGTCACACCGGGGCCAGTGGCGCAATGGATAACGCGTCTGACTACGGATCAGGAGATTGCAGGTTCGACTCCTGCCTGGCTCGGGTCGTTTTTAAACGCATCTGGCTACTCCCTAAGTAGTCTGTGCTACTTACTGCATTGTAATCGTACCCGGTAAGAGATTTCCTTCATGTAAATGAACTGCACCTGACAGCTTTAGAAAAACACCTGGGCTCAGTACGGTGCTGAGAGCTCAGCGTTGCTGTTCTAATTAGCACGCACTGCATCGGCTATGAGCCCGAACCTTTCAATTATTCCGATCAGTAAGTCAACACGTAGTCCACATGAACGGTAGAAATATTCTCTTGTCTGTCTCTTGTTTGTATAGAACTGAATGTCCCTGACAATGTTCTGTTAGTTTTAATTGAAGAACGGCATTTGTGTTCAAATATACCAGACAAGTTTATGTAACTGCTCATGCGACACTCAGTTGTAATTAGTCAAGAAATAAAGTCGAACAACAGCTGCGGGTTTGATTCTGAACGTATGAGATTGCAGCGCCTTTTACTTCCATTGACAAATGATAGAGATTCGAAGAGAGATCCTTCAGACCAGCAAGCAAACCCACGGCTATTTCGGTTTTCTATCTAGGCAACGTTGGTGTCTGCAATAGCATACATGAAAGCGTGATGCAATTTCTGTGGCTACATTTGTTGCACGTCATGCACAGTAAGAGTGTTTCTAACACCAAATAAAAAGTCAACAATTAGCGATCACGCCCTTCTCCTCAGTTAACCCACTGAAACCCTTGCTGTTAACAGTTCTTTACTGCGTGCTTTACCAGCACCTACATATCGTGTCGGTTCTTTCAGCTTTATTCATTAGGTTTTCAAAGGTATAAGTAGAGCACCAGAGGTGCGAACGCAAAATGTGTGGTTATCTGAAGAATTGATTTCAATGGCAGCGGGTCCAAGCGATTTCGCGTTGTTATAGTACCAGGAAAGGAGAAGCGGCACTTCGCCTCTGCCGTGCAGGCACAAGGCGACGTGCGGCAGACGCCGGAGTCGGCAGGTTTCGAACCTGCGCGGGGAAGCCCCAACGCATTTCGAGCCCATCGCCTTAACCACTCGAGCACGACAAATACGAACTCGCCGCCGCCGTATTCCTCCTATAATCAAACACGGACTGCGAGGTGGCTGCGGAAACCTTTTTAAAGTTGCTCTCCGTTAAAAAAAAATACCTTTCACAAGATTCGTGCCGGCAGACAGACACGCCTCAGAGGGTTTAAGGCTGGCTTCACGTTCAAATGATAAAGTCCCCCAGTCCGGATGTCAAAACGCAACTTTGGCAGACAGAAAAAAACATCAACAAACCAAAAATGTGGACAAGGATTTTACAAGCTGCACCACACTGCACTTTCAAAAGCATTTACATTCGTGTTAGACGCAGGAATTGCCTTTGATTTGCGCGCTTACGAACGCCATGGAAAACGAAACAAAACTAAAGCCCTCAGCTCCTGCACTTGATTATAGTCCCGTTACGTGTCGAAGCAGGAATTTACGTCATCCTACCACTGTAACACGGGGAATAGAGGGAAATGAGCACAAGCTACGAATTGTCTCAATCACTCCCTACAGTAGTAAGACGCCTGGAAGCGTGCACCCCCATCATTAATCTTTGCGCATCTGTGCAAGGTAAACTCTGTAGCAGTCTCTGAAACGGCTCAAAGGAAACACGTGATTGATTCCATGTGCATCTGGGGTTCATTTCTTATTTACATTTAATTCAAGGGAAAGGCTTGGGTCAGTTTCAGACGGCCTCCAACAGCGAGATTCAAGCGCCCCACCTTCAGCCCAATCTGCGCCGCCAGAACGCCAACGGCTCCTCTGGTCTCCGGGGTGCGGTTGTGACCCCGTAACCTAAAGTGTTGGTGGCAGACAAATGGAGACTAACAGGTGATGTCCTAGGACATGACTACATTGTGACACTCGGTGGGGATGGTGACCATTGCTTGGAAAAGAGTGCGAGGCCCCTTTAGAAAAACATTTTGTTAACAGGCATTCTGCCTTAGTCCAAACACCTATAGCTTGCAAAGCGCATGCTATTAGACAGGCACCTCTGCAAGACCTTAAGAGTCTCTTAAACTAGTGATAGTAAGGTGTTCCCAATGGGCGATGTTTGGCTTTCAAATCATCTGTCTGTGGAAGCGCCGAGATGCAGCTGTTTAAGGCTTAGAAGCAGCTGACTGTTTCACTACCTAGCGGATTACTGTCAGTCAGGGAGCTCAGAGGTGAAAAGCCTGTCTGAGAAACAATTCGCCGTCAATCAGTTCAATATGTTCCGTACCAGCTCGGCGCACCTGAGATCATCTTGGTAGCCGTGTAGCTCAGATGAGTGAGAGCGTGTGTGTGTGCACCACCGTGATTGGATGCCGGTCCTTCTCAGGTCACAGTAAACCTTCTGCTGCCTAACTTTCCTAATTTTGGGGATCCCTTTGAAAAAGCAAAGGAAAAAAAAAAACTGGCTCTTCATCAGCGTGATCGACCCAACCCAGTGTGTCCCAGTGGCCTAATGGATAAGGCACTGGCCTTCTAAGCCAGGGATTGTGGGTTCGAGTCCCATCTGGGGTGCTCCTGTCCCATTTTGAGCGTACAAATGTCCTTGTGATTTGCAAAGCTGCAACCCCACCTTACTCAGTGAGCGTCTCTGCTTTTCTCTCACATACAGTTGGGAGAAAAACTTTTGTAAACAGCCCTTCGGAATGATGTGGATTTCTGCATGAATGGCTCCTAACATGTGATCTTATCTTTATCTAAGTCATAATAATCAATAAAGAGAGTCTGATTTAACAAACAACACACGCCCAACATTTGACATTGCTGTTTTAACAAAACAGCCTCCGCCATGCTTCCCAGGTGGGATGAGGTTTTGGAGTTGGTATGCAGTGTTTTGTTATCTCCAAACATAACGCTGTGCACATTTACCAACAAGTTCAACTTTTGTCACGTCTGTCCACAGAACATTGTTCCAGGAGTTGCTGTGGAACATCCATGTGGTCTTTAGCAAACTTGAGAGGGGCAGTGGTGGTTTTTTTTGGGGGGAGAGCAGTGGTTTCCTCCATGGTGACCTCGCATGATCACCACTCCTGTTCAGATTTTTTCTTATGGTGGACTCATGAACACAGACGTAAGACAAAGTCAACCACCTGTTCGCTAGATCCCATCCCCACTCAGCTAGTCAAAGATTCCCTCGAAGGACTGGCAGGACCTATAATTAGTATGATGAATGCATCGCTTGCGTCAGGCGTTGTACCTGATCAATTTAAGGTAGCGGTTGTTAGACCGCTCCTTAAGAAGTCAAATTTGGATCCACAAGTTCTTAACAACTACAGGCCTGTCTCAAAGGTCCCATTTCAATCTAAAAGTCTTGGGAGAATAGTTGTTGCCCAACGTCAATCGTATCTGGATTCAAATAATATACTTGAGAAATTTCAGTCTGGTTTCTGAAACTGCATTAACAAGAGTCGTAAATGATATTCTCTTAGCTACTGATGCGGGGAATGCAACAGTGCTTGTGCTTTTAGATCTTAGAGCTGCCTTTGACACGGTTGACCTCTCTGTTTTGTTACACAGGCTTGAGTTTGAGGTTGGCTTATCTGGAACCGTCCTTCAGTGGTTTACTTCACATTTTACTCATCGTTTTCATTATGTTCAAATATCTAATAATTGTACTGCTTCATCAATGTCACCAGTTCAATTTGGGGTACCAGAAGATCAGTGCTGGGACCAATATTGCTCTCTCTCTCTACATGCTGCTGATAGGTAGGATAATATGAAAAAATAATATGAACTTTCATTCATATGCTGATGACACTCAAATAAACATTTTGTTTACACCAAACGACAACTCTTCTATTATCAGTTTAGTTAAATGCATTAAGGAAGGAAATACTTGGATGTGTGAAAACTTTTTGTTACTCAACTCTGAGAAAACTGAGGATCTGTTGATCGGAGGCAACAATACTGATAGGACTACTATAACTTCAGCACTTAACTCAGAGGATTTAAACATTTGCCTCAAAGAGACAGCACGTTACCTAGGCGGCATATTAGACACAAGGCTCTTAACAACTTGCATTGTTAAGTGCCTTGGGACAACCTTGTTGTGAAAGGCGCTATATAGAAATACATTGATTTGAATTGAATTGACAATGTAAAATGTTGTGTGTGTTGTTTGTTAAACAAGACTGTCTTTATTTATCAAAAAATAAAAGGAATTTGCTAGGAATGCAAACGTTAGGTTGCGCTTCTTCATGCTGCATCGTCGGCATGAGTGGAGCTTTTTAAACGTCTGTACTTACTGTGCCCCATAAGAAATCGTTTGTCCCCGTTCAAAAGAGATTGTGCGATGTCCTGCAGTGTTCGCAAAGCAAACCTTTGACAGTTTGAAAAGAGGAATTTATTCTGCTTCCTGTGCGTGCAGTAGTTACAAAGTTGAACGTCTTTACACGATTTGCTGCAGTTTTCAGTGGGCGGGCTTTGTCAGATGGCTTGGAAAAACGCACTGTGTTTCGGCTCGGGAAACATCATGAGAAGTGTCCTGCATGTTTTCTGTGTATAGCTGTCTTTTAACGCATACAGAATTCATTCGAAATCATTGATTTCTCCAATTAACAAGGGTCCCTTAAAAGATGAGTCAAAGTAACGTCTAATCGGATTAGTTTCCTTAGAGCTGGTTCAGAGTTTGCTCAAGAGTTTACCTTACACAGATGCGCAAAGAAGAATGTTGGGGGTGCATGCTTCAAGGTGCCTTACAGCTGTAGGGAGTGATTCGAGATTCGAGACGATTCGTGCCGTGTGCTCGTTCCCATATACCGTACGCCCCGGGGTGCAGTGCTAGGATGACGTAAAATACCGCTCGGGCACGTAACGGCGTTATATGCAAGTGCGGGACGTGAGGGTTTTCGTTTGTTCATTTTGTTTTGTTTTGCTCTGCTTTGCTTTGTTTCTTGGTCAAGAGGCGTAAGGTAAGTCGTAATCCAGGGAGAACACTGGTGGCAAACAGTCCGAGGTGAGAGGCGAGGTCCAAAGTCGAAAAGTTAGAAGGGGAGTCCAATATCCAGAATAAACGAGGTAATGGAAAAAACGCCAGGTAGAGCTCTCAAGGAGTAGACTCAATACCAGCGGGAAGCAGATAAAGATGGTAAAAATAGCACTGCGTACCGCACGGTGGAGTGTGTGCAGGTGGGTAAACTCGTGCGGCGGCGTTTGTTAATAATCACCCGCTGCTGGTGCTGTTTAGATTGCTTAAGAGTTGGTCTTAACTGCCTGGCGGTCATGACAAGCTCCTCTTTAAGCTGTGGTTTAGTTTTGCATTCATGTGTTTCTAGAGCAGTTATTTATGGGGGTGGGTGGGTCTTTCACAGAGGCTCAGGACAAATCCCCTGCATGAAAGTCTACTGTGTGCGTTCAAACAGTCACAGGTTAAGAGCCAGGCAGGAGGACAATGGACAGAAGAAGCAACGAACTAAAAATAAAAGAACGAATATGAAAAAGCCACCATCTTTTTCTTTTTGACATTTTCCGACTTTCATGCAAGCCAGGACAAAGTTGCTCGTAGCTACTTGTGGATTCAAATACTCTATCGAGTGCTTTGATGAGTTTTTGCAATTTGATTGTCGTCCTGTCAGCCTGTTTCTGTTTTTTTTTTCAATCTAGTGATGGAAAGTAAGAGGGAAATGATGGAGCAATCAATAACCGCTCCGGAAAAATGGCAGAAAGAAATGGCCCGTCACTAAGGACATTTGTGAAGCAGAGGAGTGACATCACCACAAAGGCGACTTATTCTGCTGATCGTTTTGGTGAATAATGATTGAGGCGTGTTAAGAGAAAGGTAGCTGCGTCAGCATGCTTAGGCTGCAAAGGATAAAGCAAAGGTTTACTCCATGCTGAAAAGAGAAGAAAAGAAGCACAACGTTTCGGCTGTGGAGCCTTCTGCGCCATCTTCTTTAGCAATGGTGATGATGTTTACATTGGAAAAACTGAGACACGCATACTGGAGGGGCTTGAACCACCAACTTTTCAGCACCACAGAGTCTGACAGTCTTTTGTGCGCCCTACATTTGCAGGTTTATGGTCAAAGAAAACAATCACTTGCACTTCTTGCAGCCGGCAATCTTTTTCCACTGACAACCAAGAAATGGATTTCATCTTTCACAAGCTGTATGGATTTCTTCAAAAACAAGTTATTCCAGAAAGGAAATGAATTCTTGCATTAAACTGAACCAAGCTGTACATGTTTGTCTGAAATGAGATATGCGGCACAACAAGACACGGAGAGAGGCACCGCTGGTATTCAGACCCAGGATCGCCTGCTTACTAGGCAGGCACTTTAAGCCACTAGGGAACAGCGCCAGCAGAGCACCGTGCTTTTACAGACACTTGGACACATCTGCGTTCGGTGTGCACTTAATCTGCTCTCTGAGCCCGTTGCCTCCGTCCCATTTAATAGCAGAACTGACGCCAAGAGAAATGATGAGAAATGGCATTTATCGGGCACTTCTCATGTCCAAGGAGCTCAATGCCCTTGACACCTCCCCAAGGCGACAGAGCTGTGCATTCTTTGGCGACAACATTTTTTCTTTTGTTTTATTTCTATACTTATTGATAGAATAAAAACGATATGTCATGTACTGTAAGGGAAATGTCTCTTTTCATGGGGAAAGCTAGCACCAGCAAATGTTGTGTTTAGAAGAAGTGATTTAACATGACACGTGACCTAATTTACCGGAGCAAAAGCTCACCCAGCAAGCCCTGCTTTACTTCTACAGGAGAGAAGTACTGTAGAGTCTGCAAGATGTTCAGCTGGGTAGCTACGTCAGCATGCCTCGGCTGCAAAGGAACAAGTAATAGGTTTATTGCATGCTGAAAAGAGAAGAACGGAAACACAGCGTTTCGGCCATGAGGTCTTCTCACACCTGAAGAAGCCTCACACCTGTAAAAGGCTCCATGGTTTTCTTTCTTCTCTTTTCAACATGGAATACACCTATTGTCTGCAAGATGTGACAATTTCACGGTGTTTTGGAAGAAAACCTTTTTTCTTTGAATTCAAAATCAATCAGAATTTCAGCACGACACACCAACACTTTTTCTGTTTTAAGGAGATGATATTTTAAACCTGATAAAAATAGTAGGAAACACAAGTTTCTTGCTGTGAAAATTTAGATGGGGAAGTGTACTACTGGTAGCAGTGTAGAGCTCTCTGTGGTGGAATGCAAACACATGTTCTATGGGCCAGTGGCGTAATGGATTACGCGTCTGACTTCGGATCAGAAGATTGTAGGTTCGAGTCCTGCCTGGTTCGTGAGGCTTTTAAACCTCTCAGGTTCCTCGGTAACAGGTTGCCGTCATGTATATGAACTATAGAAAAGCATCTGCCACAACCCGTAAATTAGCACGCAAGTGCGGGCTAGTTAACACAGAACTGTATGGAGATCATCTCCAGCTCCGAGCTCAATTGCAATGAAAAAACATGCAGAACAGAACTGGAGAGCAGCTGAATTTGTGCTCAGTAGGGTGGGGAGGACTCAGCATTGCTATTGTTCTAATTGGCATGAACTGCAGGGGATCTGAATCAGAACACGTCACTTAGTTCGATCATTGCGTCAATATGTAGGCCACGTTAATATAGAATTATTACTTTGTCTGTCTCGTCTTTGTATATAGGTGAATGTCCCTGACAATTTCATGTTAGTTTTTAAGAACGACATTGGTGCTAATATATACATATATAGCATATGAGGAACACGTAAAAGTTTAGTCCATGTTGAAAAGATAAGAAAACCGCCACAACGTTTCATCTCGGAATAAATCTTTACTTGTTGTTTTGCAGCCTACCCATTCTGACCTAACTCCTCCCTTGAAATTCCCTAACAGATAAGGGTACGTAACGGCTCATGCGATGCTCAGTTGCAATTTGTCCCAAAACAAACAAGAACAGCAGCTGAGGGTTTGAGTTTGAACATGCACTGTATTAAAGCAGCTTTTATTTCCATTGATAAATGCTAGATATTCCTACAGAGATTCTCCAGGTGAGTAAGCGATTCCTGTTTCTGTTTCTATTTCTGTTTCATATATATATATACAGTATATATACAGTATTGTACTATTATTATATAATTGTTACACTGTGGCTGTGTTGTGTGTGTTAAGCTGCTGTTGCACTGCAATTTCCCTCACGGGATCAATAAAGTATCTATCTATAAGAAGACATTACCAACAACGACCACAAGATGGAGATATTGTCTAGACATTACCAACAACGACCACAAGATGGAGATATTGTCCAAAGAGGCAAGAAGGGCAAAGCCGCGATAAGGTAAAATCATTTTTTGTAAGAGATTGCTGTCAGAATGCACATCCGTATCCCAAACAGAATCTCTAGTAAAATATGATCATTTGTGAAACAGGCAATTGAGTGTCTGCTACAATATGATTGCTACAGATGCAGCCATTCAAAATGCGCGGGCGTACGCTGTACGCAGTCTACCACAAGTTACCGGTAAATACCGCGAGTTACCGGTAAATACCGCTAGCAAAATAATAGTATCCGGAATTTCCGCAAGGTGGAGCTAATAAAGCTCAACTTCTCATGTTTGAGCTGTAGCCATCAAAGTCTTTAATGAAGATATTACTAATAGTATTAATAATAAATGAACTTGGACAAGCTGTAAACTCAAAGTATTGCCCTGGTCCACATTATTTTTTTCATTGCCCGTCTTTGTAAAAGTAACACCACAGCATTTCGCAATCACGCATTTTTTTCCAATCATGCAAAGTACAGTAATTTTTGAGAATCGATTCACCATGCCTTTCACATGCTCATAAAAGAGGTTGATTTAGGAACATAAACATATTACCGTATGCAAACTGTACTGTATACAGTTTGTATATGTATATGTATATGTATATTTAATGTCTTAACTGTGCCCGTTTAAGTATTGAATATTTATATGGAATTTTACCACTGAAGGGAAATCTTAGTGCCTGAGCATAAAAAGAATAGCAGCATACTGGAACACGTGTGAAGGCCATAAACGATATTAATTTTGGAACATAAACATACAGTATATGGCTGGTCTCGGTACTTTAAAGAAAACATACACGAAACATGGTTTCATTATGACCAGAATCGGTCTTGAGATATTTTTAACTTGATTTACAGTATTTGAGAGGTATGTCTTGACACCGATACTACGTAAATACTCCTCACGTATATGTTTCTAGGTTTATATTATGCATTTCATACGGTCAAATTGCTTTTGAGCAACTGATAAGAAGCGCGAAACGGTATGCCCAGGGCGTTTTAGTTTTCGTTTTGTTTTAATGCAGTGCAGTGGATTGATTAGAGATATCAAGTACATACAAGTCATTTTTTAAATGTTGTAGTTCGTCTTGTAAAAATGTTACGAGTACATCATCTGTCAACAATTACACAGGTTCTGTTTCCATATTGCGGTTTTTGGTTACGTAATATTATTTTCTAATTTCACGTTGTGAATATATGATTTGGGCAAACAGAGCCGCAAAGAAGTACATTATGGGTTGTTGTTGTTTTTTTGCAGTTTTATCTAAAATAAGCGATGCTTAAACCTTTGTCTGATTCTTGTGAAACTATCCACACGACAGTTACCTAGGAGTTGACTTCAGTGATGTCACTGATGGGATGTTTCTAAAAATCCATCCTCTGTAAAACATCTTCTCTAGTTGTTCTGCATATGTATTCGCTAATGAAGCTGTGTTTTTCTGAGCCTGGTTCTCTACATTTCTGTATGAACCAGCTTAGAGGGCTAAAGACAGCTTGTGTTTAAATTGAGTGTAAGGTAATTTATGCTTCTAAAGTCATGGTCAGCATTTATTATTGTACTGTGCTGTAAACTTCTTCTGTGCCTAATTACATTATTTTATAGTCGATAATGTTTCTGTAGTGCTTTTTCAGCCCTCAGCATGTGTCTGCGCTGGTGGTGCTGTGGGTTAGGTTCCTGACTCCTATGTCACATGGTCTGTGGTTGAATCTCATGGAACTATGACTTTAATTTTTAACAAACATTTCTTTGAAAAAATGAAACATTTCCCTTGGTCAGAGATTAAATAAAACCTCACTCGCATCAAAACAAATTTATATTTCTAAATATCACAACATGATCGAATTTACGTCTTTTTAATAACAATGAATAGTCACCTATGCGTTACAAAATAAACATTTATATTGATTTGAATTGCGTTTTGATTTAAATCGTAAACGCGTGTTTAAATATATGTGTTTAAAGGCGATATACTGTATAAAAGCGCTGATTCTTATGGAATGTGTTCGGCCGGGGATTCAAAAAAAATATTTTTTTTAATCGCGTATCTAAGGAAAATTGCAGTATAACTTTGTTCATGCACAAACAGTGGCATGTTACATTATAATTTGGGTGTCTCCTCTTGCCAGAAAGCTCTAAATTGCATTTTGAGTGCGGTTTTTGACTTTTTCTAAATTGCAACCCATAAATAAAGCTGATACAGTTTAGACTTACTGTATTCTAAACTGTATTACAACATCACATTGGACAATGCAACGTAAATTGCAAAAATGCACTTGGAATCTATCCTAGCCCTACTATGAAAATTATTTAAACTGCGACACTTATCATTCATCTTTAAATAAACTTTATTTTATATAGCGTTTTAAGCGAATAGGTAATTAGATTGCTCATAAACCTAATCGCTTTTTCTACATAAACACAGCGTGATTGCTCTCTGAAAATTGTTTTTTCTTTATATTTAGGCTCAGATTTCAACTATAGATCGTATTATTATTAACTTTCTTGGAAAAATGTCTTTTATGTAAACCATGTTTGCTATTAATTCATTTAGGGCTAAAATACGTTCATTGTCTTCCAATCGAGTCGAGTTGACATTGGAAGCTTGCCACGCCCGGACTGTTACACCAACGCATTAGCATGTTGAAGCGATTTCATTGAGGAGGCCATCTACTAGTTAACACTGTACTTCCTACTTTGAAAATACCTGTGAAATTGGTTTAATTCGTCACAGCCAGCACTCCGGCAGAGAGGGGGGTTGTACTCGTTAATGTCTGATGACATACAAGTGGAAAGATTACAGATTTTAACCGTCTTTTTTCTGAACCAGGGAAAATCTGATCATGTTTCTCTATAACAATAATAAAAAACTTTATTTTCAATTATTTTACATATCCCGCTTGCACATCGCATGACTTTAATAAATCTATTCTTTATTAATACTAAATAAATAATACTAAAAATACTTCAGCAAATAGGTCACTTGATTTTTGGAATAATTCCAAATAGCACAATGATCCACTGGCATCCCTGAAGTCTGTTTAGTGCATAATCTTCCAAATACAATCACTAAGCAATTATAAGAATTATACCATCCTACTTCTTTGTGATATCCTGTAAAAACTAAACCTATTTTTATAAGGCTTTTACTCAAAAGATTTCCAAACACACAAAGCATTTGTGAAGTACTATAGTATTTCTAAAGGTTACTGGTACAACATCAATCATTAAAGCTTAACAATAAAGTTTAGATTGCTGACTATGGACTAACTACATTAACTAACTGCAATGCAACACTATACATTTTACAAGAATATCTGGTTGAATTCTTGCATTTGTAGCCAATTTAATGCGAGAGAAATAAGCCAATTTAATTATTTCACAAAAAATAATGTGATATAAAATGGATGTTTTTAACTTTATTGTAGTGTTTTAGAAACTAATATGTCTTCAAAAATGGTTGTTTTTCACTCCTAGGAATGAAAGCTGTTGTTATATAATGTTTATTTTCAAATTTTGAAAAATCAAAGGATTCTAGCTTTCTCCCCTTTCAGGCATCGGACACAGAGAACCTCATGGTTTTCCTAAAAATCATTTTTTATGTTCCCTGGTGTTCCAAACTTAGTTTTAATCAATTTTAATTTGTTATTATGTTAAAAACAGGGTAATAAATTTCTAATTGGACTATAAATAATGTCATATTGTCTGCTATAAAACTGATGTTTTCAACTCTATTGTAGAGATTCTAGAATCAACTAATAGAGAATTGAAATAAAAAAGGGCATAAGAAAACATTACCAACAACGACCACAAGATGGAGATATTGTCTAGACATTACCAACAACGACCACAAGATGGAGATATTGTCCAAAGAGGCAAGAAGGGCAAAGCTGCGATAAGGTAAAATCATTTTTTGAAAGAGATTGCTGTCAGAATGCACAACTGAATCCCAAACAGAATCTCTAGTCAAATATGATCATTTGTGAAACAGGCAAATGAGTTTCTCAGGTGCCCATTGCTCATTTTCAGACACATTTATGCAATACTTTCACCATGCGTTGAGCAATAGGGATTAAAGATACCAGAGGTAAGGTTTAAAAGTGATTCTGAGGTGCAACACATCAGCGATACAGCTAGGCATCTGAAATGCGGGGTTTGAGAGCCCTTCAGGGAACACCGTACCCTAAAGGTACCAGAAGTCCACTAGTATAAGCATTAAGTCACTGTCACCCCTGTTACAATGTGATTGCTACATATCTTCATTTCTTTGGTTTTTAAGGAGTAAGAGTGCAGGGGGTCTAAATCTGCGATCCAGTGTGTTGAAGTATTTCACAACACTACCTGTAGCCCGTATGGAAATAAATACTAATTCTGATTATTGCCCTGGGCATGTACCAATAAATCACTGAGCATATATCACTGTGTTGAAGCTAGAGACCTGTATGTAATATTATGGTGCTAAAATGTCATTTTCACATATATTAATGTAATAAATGATTGCTTATGCTTAATAAACAAATCTAATTAAAATAAAAACTTAAGTTTTGTATTTGTCTTGTACCATAGAACATGATTTTCTTTGTATTTCAAGCCCACAAAGTGTCCAAATGATGCACGACATGATATAAGGAAGATTATCACATGAAAAATCGGTATTATCTTTCTCATGAAAATGCATTCCTTTCATTACCTTTTAATTTTTAAAATGAACTCAAGTTGTGTATAATGTAATAATTTAAGTAGAATAGATTCTAATAATATAATGATCCAGTGTGTTGCACTACTTCACTGCTTCACTGTTCTATGCCGTCTGGAAATAAATCCTCAGACTGCTTACTGCCCTGGGCTTGTACCAATAAATTACAGGAGCACATCTATATATCACTGCGTTGAAGCAGGAGACACACAATCACTGCAAACACATCCTAAATACAGTGTTCCAGCACCTTTGACCTCATCCAGAACGTATCATTTCTTGAAAGGGATTGCTGTCTGAATGCACATCTGAATCCCAAACAGAATCTCTAGTAAAATACGATCATTTGTGAAACAGGCAAATGACTGTCTCAGGGGCCCATTCCTCATTCTCAAGACACATGTATTCAGTACGTACACCATGCATTGAGCAAAAGGGATCAAAGACACCACAGGTAAGGTTAGAATTCATTCTGACTATATTCTAAAATATTGGACTCATATTCTTATGATGGCAGACATGATGCTGCGTTTAAAACCGGGGTTAATGGACATTATATGACTGTCAATTCTGTTTTGTTTTGGAGACACTTGGCTGCCTATATGGTACAGTGCAGCGTGAAGGAAACATTTTCCAAAACTGTGTCAGCTCAAAAGTTGTAAGTGAACCTCTCCAGCTGCTTTAACTCTCTTCATTTTTGTCATTTAATTGTCTGTCGGCACTATGTGGCAGCGTTGCATGACAACCCATCTCACCACGGAAAGGAACCTAACAGCTTTGGTAAGAGAGGAGAAAAGGACCTGGCCAGTAAGGGGCTCGAACCCACGACTTTGACGTTATTAGCACCATGCTCTAACCAACTGAGCTAACCGGCCTCACGACAGTGGTCCTCTCTGTGCAGCGCCTTTTACTTCCATTGACAAATGATAGCAATTCGAAGAGAGATCCTTCAGACCAGCAAGCAAACCCACGGCTATTTCGGTTTTCTATCTAGGCAACGTTGGTGTCTGCAATAGCATACATGAAAGCGTGATGCAATTTCTGTGGCTACATTTGTTGCACGTCATGCACAGTAAGAGTGTTTCTAACACCAAATAAAAAGTCAACAATTAGCGATCACGCCTTCTCCTCAGTTAACCCACTGAAACCCTTGCTGTTAACAGTTCTTTACTGCGTGCTTTAAGAACACCTACATAATGTGTCAGTTCTTTCAGCTTTATTCATTAGGTTTTCAAAGGCATAAGTAGAGCACCAGAGGCGCGAACGTAAGATGTGTGGTTATCTGAAGAACTCATTTCCATGGCAGCAGGGCCAAGTGATTCAGCGTATTTATAGTACCAGGAATGGAGAAGCGGCACTTCGCCTTTGCCGGGGAGGCACAAGGATACGTGTGGCAGACGCCATAGTCGGCAGGATTCAAACCTGTGCAGGGAGTTCGCAACGGATTTCAAGTCCATCGCCTTAAACACACGGCCACGACTACAGCAAGCTCACCCCCGCCGCATTCCTCCTATAATCTAACACAGAGTGCGAGGTGGCTGCGGAAACTTTTTCAAAGTCGCTCTCCGTTAAAAAAAAATAAATACCTTTGACAAAATACGTGCCGGCAGACAGACATGCCTCAGAGGGTTTAAGGCTGGCTTCACGTTCAAATGATAAAGTCTCCCCGTCCGGATGTCAAAATGGAACTTTGGCAGACAGAAAAAACATCAACAAACCACAAATGTGGACAAGGATTTTACAAGCTGCACCACACTGCACTTTCCAAAGCATTTACATTCCTGTTAGACGCAGGAATTGCCTTTGATTTGCGCGCTTACGAACGCCATGGAAAACGAAACAAAACTAAAGCCCTCAGCTCCTGCACTTGATTATAATGCCGTTACGTGTCGAAGCAGGAATTTATGTCATCCTACCACTGCAATACGGGGAATAGAGGGAAATGAGCACACGCTACGTATGTCTCAATCACTCCCTAGAGTCGTAAGGCGCATTGAAGGGTGCACACCCATCATTAATCGTTGCGCCTCTGTGAAAGGAAAGCTCTTGAGCAGTCTTTGAAACAGCTCGGATGAAACACTTGATTGCTTCCATGTGCATCTGGAGCCCATTTCTTATTTTCACTTCACGCCGCCCAAAGCATTTCTAAAACAGGAGATTCGTGTTTGGGAATGCGCCCTGCCCTACGAATAAAACAGGTCTACGGGTCTGAAACCTGCTCCACGGAAAACAGTTCTGTTGCGCTTTTGATCAAAGGGAGATTCGCTGTTCTTACTTTTTGATGACATAACACCCAAAGGGGCTTCTTTGGAGCTGGATTCCAACCAGCATCCTAAAGTTTCTTGGCGGTATCCTTTACAGTCCTCTGTTCGGTCGACAAGGGACAGAAGGGGGCAGCTTTCCTCACACACACAGTGCAATGTACTGTAGTGTTCCCGTTCATTGAATTCGCAGTTCTGCATCAGACCTCTAACTCGTTTCCTTAGCTTGGATTTAAGCCATGAAGCAGGCTTCTAGTCTATAAACGTCTAGAGAAATCACAAACTATTTGAGAGGCCATCATCCCAGGGGAACTGACAAAGTCTATCCCTAAACACCTAGCGCAATCTCTCGAGAGACTGTCAAAAATCGCTTTCTCCGTTTGCGTTGCAAGTAAGTGAAAACGCGGTCTCAAACCAGAGCCACTTGGCAGCAGCGGCACGTAAATACTGTTACTGTCACTGCTCGATACTGACGTTAGCCTACTATACCATGTTCAGCCACCACTAGGAAATGTACGGCTCTAGTACTGGAGCAAACAACAGGAGGGCCAAAGGCACACGGGCACACATGGAGAGTGACGAGAATGGGACTCGAACCCATGCGTGCAGAGTACAATGGATTAGCAGTCCATCGCCTTAACCACTCGGCCACCTCGTCTAGGAAACTGGGCTGTCCAGACATGGGTTGCAGCGCTCCAGATGATCTTTTTCTTTTTTTTCCCTCGTACTCGAGGGTCATTTTCCTGTTCCACATGCGATTTCAACATTTTCCTTGGGAGATGTCAAGCCAGCAAGCCACTGGTTCAGTGGCCATTGTGGAGTTCAGTGGCCCTGTTGTACACAGAATGCACATTGAGCTCCTTGGACATGAAAAGTTCCAGATAAAAGCCATTTGTCATCCTTTCTCTTGGTGTCGATGTTGCTATTGTATGTAAAGGTGGCAACTTGCTCAGCGAACAGGCGGAGCACACACCGAATGCAGATGTGTCTGAGTGGTGTGTCCAAGTGGCTGCAAAACGACAGCACTCCCAGGGCGCAGTGGCTTAGTTGGTTAAAGCGCCTGTCTAGTAAACAGGAGATCCTGGGTCCGAATCCCAGCGGTGCCTTTTTTGTTCTGTGTTCTCGAACAGAACTGGTCATTATGGACAACCGCCTACAGCTAGACCTAATTAAATGCAAGTATTCATTGCCTGTCTTTAACGCGACTTGTTTTTCTTAAAATGGATGCAACTTGCAAAACATGAAATACAAACCTTGCTAATCAGTGCTAGCGGCTGGCAAAAAAAAAAAGAAGTCAGCAATGTTTTTTTTCTTTAACCTTAACCCTGCTAATGGAGAAGAGTTAAACAACCGAGTCTATGCAGCTTAAACGGTGCGCACGTCGGGTTCTTAGCTGAAAGGGTGGTAAATCACGCTCACCCCAGTTCTTAATCTTTTAAAGAGGATACAAAATTGAACCTAGTCGCCACATCACATACATCCTGTTCAATGATAAAAAGGTAACATCTATCCTTGCTCCAGAGTAAATCTCACGTTGAAGGCATCTTTTTTTTCACTTTACCGTGAATCGGGCTCGGCTGCACAGAGGAGAGAGCAGAGCAATGAGGTCACTGGGACAGGGGAGTCACATGCTGGCGGTTTGAATACGCGGAAGATCACTGAGGGATCCACAGTATATGGACCCTCCGTGCGCCATCAGTCCGCACTCCGGACTCTGAATCCTGCCATCCGAGTTAAGATCTCGGCGGAACCTGAGGCGCAGTTCCTTCTTAAAACGTAATCTGGTGAGCATTTCTAGAATCGTACTTGTATAGATGCAGCCTTTAATGTGTTGCTAGGTTAAAATTGATGACTTCTTGTATTTCAGTAGGTAACTGCCCTCTTGATTTCAGATTCAATTTCTTTATTACAGGGGCGCTTTTATGAAGACAGAGTCATGTTCAGGTACTTTGCTTGATGGAGGAAGCTCATTTCGGACTCTGTGATCTGCTCACCTGGAAAGGTCTGCTGTACTACTAAAAGAGAGAAGTAGAGTCTGGAAGAAGGGACAATTTTATGATGCTTTGGAAGGTAGGTTTTTTTTTCTTTGAAATCGAAATGAATCAGAATATCAGTGCAAAAGACAAACTCTTGGTTTGGTTTAAAGAAATATGGTTTTAAAACAGACAAAATGTAGAAAACAGGTGTTTCTCACTTTTGGTAAAGAATGGACCGGGGGTAATAGTTTACTAGTTGCAGTGCTGAGCTCACCGGGTTGCAGTCCTGCAATGTCACACGATGGCCAGTGGCGCAATAGATAACGCGTTTGACTACGAATCAGGAGATTGTAAGTTTGACTCCTGCCTGGCTCGGGTCGTTTTTAAACGCATCGGGCTACTCCCCTAAGTAGTCTGTGCTACTTACTGCATTGTAATCGTACTCAGTAAGAGATTTCCTTCATGTAAATGAACTGCACCTGACAGCTTTAGGAAATCACCTGGGCTCAGTACGGTGCTGAGAGCTCAGCGTTGCTGTTGTTCTAATTAGCACGCACTGCATCGGCTATGAACCCGAACTTTTCAATTATTCCGATCATTAAGTCAACACGTAGTCCACATGAAAGGTAGAAATATTCTCTTGTCTGTCTCTTGTTTGTATAGAACTGAATGTCCCTGACAATGTACTGTTAGTTTTAATTGAAGAACGGCATTTGTGTTCAAATATACCAGACAAGTTTATGTAACTGCTCTTGCGACACTAAGTTGTAATTAGTCAAGAAATAAAGTCGAACAACAGCTGCGGGTTTAATTCTGAACGTATGAGATTGCAGCGCCTTTTACTTCCATTGACAAATGATAGAGATTTGAAGAGAGATCCTTCAGACCAGCAAGCAAACCCACGGCTATTTCGGTTTTCTATCTAGGCAACGTTGGTGTCTGCAATAGCATACATGAAAGCGTGATGCAATTTCTGTGGCTACATTTGTTCCACGTCATGCACAGTAAGAATGTTTCTAACACCAAATACAATGTCAACAATTAGCGATCACGCCTTCTCCTCAGTTAACCCACTGAAACCCTTGCTGTTAACAGTTCTTTAATGCGTGCTTTACGAGCACCTATATATTGTGTCGGTTCTTTCAGTTTTATTCATTAGGTTTTCAAAGGCATAAGTACAACACCAGAGGTGCGAACGCAAGATGTGTGGTTATCTGAAGAACTCATTTCCATGGCAGCGGGGCCAAGCGATTTAGCGTTTTTATAGTACCAGGAAAGGAGAAGCGGCACTTCGCCTTTGCCGCGCAGGCATAAGGAGACGTGCGGCAGACGCCATAGTCGGCAGGATTCAAACCTGCGCGGGGAGTCCCCAACGGATTTCGAGTCCATCGCCTTAACCACTCGGCCACGACTACAGCGAGTTCGCCATCGCCGCATTCCTCCTTTAATCTAACACGGAGTGCGACGTGGCTGCGGAAACCTTTTCAAAGTCGCTCTCCGTTAAAAAAAAATAAATACCTTTGACAAAATACGTGCCGGCAGACAGACACGCCTCAGAGGGTTTAAGGCTGGCTTCACGTTCAAATGATAAAGTCTCCCCGTCCGGATGTCAAAATGCAGTTTTGGCAGACAAAAAAAACAGCAACAAACCACAAATGTGGATAAGGATTTTACAAGCTGCACCACACTGCACTTTCAAAAGCATTTACATTCCTGTTAGACACAGGAATTGCCTTTGATTTGCGTGCTTACAAACGCCATGGAAAACGAAACAAAACTAAAGCCCTCAGCTCTTGCACTTGATTATAATGCCATTACGTGTCGAAGCAGGAATTTACGTCATCCTACCACTGCAACACGGGAAATAGAGGGAAATTAGCACACGCTACGAATCGTCTCAATCACTCCCTAGAGTCGTAAGGCGCATTGAAGGGTGCACCCCCATCATTAATCGTTGTGCCTCTGTGAAAGGAAAGCTCTTGAGCAGTCTTTGAAACAGCTCGGATGAAACACTTGATTGCTTCCATGTGCATCTGGAGTCCATTTCTTATTTTCACTTCACGCCGCCCAAAGCATTTCTAAAACAGGAGATTCGCATTTGGGAATGCGCCCTGCCCTACAAATAAAACAGGTCTACGGGTCTGAAACCTGCTCCACGGAAAACAGCTCTGTTGCGCATTTGATCAAAGGGAGAGTCGCTGTTCTTACTTTTTGATGACATAACACCCAAAGGGGCTTCTTTGGAGCTGTATTCCAACCAGCATCCTAAAGTTTCTTGGCGGTATCCTTTACAGTCCTCTGTTCGGTCGACAAGGACAGAAGGGGGCAGCTTTCCTCACACATACAGTGCAATGTACTGTACTGTTCCCGTTCATTGAATTCGCAGTTCTGCATCAGACCTCTAACTCGTTACATTAGCTTGGATTTAAGCCACGAAGCAGGCTTCTACTGTATAAACGTCTAGAGGAATCACAAACTATTTGAGAGGCCATCATCCCAGGGGGAACTGACAAAGTCTATCCCTAAACACCTAGTGCAGTCTCTCGAGAGACTGTCAAAAATCGCTTTCTCCGTTTGCGTTGCAAGTAAGTGAAAACGCGGTATCAACCCAGAGCCACTTGGCAGCACGGGCATGTAAATACTGTTACTGTCACTGCTCGATACCGACGTTAGGCTACTATACCATGTTCAGCCACCGCTAGAAAATGTACGGCTCTAGTACCGGAGCAAAGAACAGGAGGGCCAACACCGAACGGGCACAAGTGTCAGACAAGGAGAGCGACAAGGATGGGACTCGACCCCATGTGTGCAGAGCACAATAGATTAGCAGTCCATCGCCTTAACCACTCGGCCACCTCGTCAACAAAACTGGGCTGTCCTGACATGGGTTGGGGCACTCCAGTTGATCTTTTTCTTTTTTTTCCCTCATACTCGAGGGTCATTTTCCTGTTCCACATGCGATTTCAACATTTTCCTTGGGAGATGTCAAGCCAGCAAGCCACTACTGTGGTTCAGTGGCCAGTGTGGAGTTCAGTGGCCCTGTTGTACACAGAAAGCACATTGAGCTCCTTGGACATGAAAAGTTCCAGATAAAAGCCATTTGTCATCCTTTCTCTTGGTGTCGATGTTGCTATTGTATGTAAAGGTGGCAACTTGCTCAGCGAGCAGGCGGAGCACACACCGAATGCAGATGTGTCTGAGTGGTGTGTCCAAGTGGCTGCAAAAAGACAGCACTCCCAGGGCGCCGTGGCTTAGTTGGTTAAAGCGCCTGTTTAGTAAACAAGAGATCCTGGGTCTGAATCCCAGTGGTGCCTTTTTTTGTTCTGTGTTCTCGAACAGAACTGGTCATTATGGACAACCGCATACGTCTAGACTTAATTAAATGCAAGTATTCATTTCCTGTCTTGAACGACTTGTTTTTCTTAAAATGGATGCAACTTGCAAAATATGAAATACAAACCTCGCTAATCAGCACTCGCGGCTGGCAAAAAAAAAAGAAGTCAGCAATGTTTTTTTCTTTAACCTTAAGCCTGCTAATGGAGAAGAACCTAGTCGCCATATCACATACATCCGTTTCAACGATAAGAAGGTAACAACTATCCTCACTCCAGTGTAAATCTCACGTTGAGGGCATATTTTTTTCCACTTTACCATGAGTTGGGCACAGCTGCACAGAGGCGAGAGCAGAGCAATGAGGTCACGGGGACAGGGGAGTCACACGCTGGCGGTTTGAACACGCGGAAGATCACTGAGGGATCCACAGTATGTGGACCCTCCGTGCGCCATCATTCCACACTCCAGACTCTGAATCCTGCCATCCGAGTTAAGATCTCGGCGGAACCTGAGGCGCAGTTCTTTCTTAAAACGTAATCTGGTGAGCATTTCTAGAATCGTACTTGTATAGATGCAGCCTTTAATGTGTTGCTAGGTTAAAATTTATGACTTCTTGAACTTCAGTAGGCAACTGCCCTCTTGATTTCGGATTTAATTTCTTTATTACAGGGGCGCTTTTATGATGACAGAGTCATGTTCAGGTACTTTGCTTGATGGAGGAAGCTCATTTCGGACTCTGTGATCTGCTCACCTGGAAAGGTCTGCTGTACTACTACAAGAGAGAAGTAGAGTCTGGAGGAAGGGACAATTTTATGATGCTTTGGAAGGTAATGTTTTTTTTTTCTTTGAAATCGAAATGAATCAGAATATCAGTGCAAAAGACAAACTCTTGGTTTGGTTTAAAGAGATATGATTTTAAAACAGACAAAATGTAGAAAACAGGTGTTTCTCACTTTTGGAAAAGAATGGACCGGGGGTAATATTTTACTAGTTGCAGTGCTAAGCTCACTGGGTTACAGTCCTGCAATGTCACACCAGGGTCAGTGGTGCAATGGATAATGTGTCTGACTATGGATTAGGAGTTTGGAGGTTCGACTCCTGCCTGGCGCTGGTTGTTTTTAAACACATCAGCCTACTCCCTAAGTAGCCTGTGCTACTTACTGCATTGTAAGAGCGATTGTGAGCGGTTTTGTTTTCTCTCTTTGACCAGCCCAGCTGCGCCCCACCCGAAGGCAGGGAAGCACAAAAATTGTATGGAACTCATTCATGCTCCTCTCCATGGAAATCTTTAGTAAAAGGCAAAAGATTTGTACGAGATGAAGAGAAACCAGAGTGCGTGGCTGGACAGCTGCAGGAGCCCAGGCCGCCTTCAAGCCCTCTGCCCTGCCGGTCGTGGTTGGCAATGCACCTGGCCTTACAAACGAGCCAGTGGGGCCCGTTCAGCTCCGGGCTCATCGCCTGCGGCTCTCGGCTTACCTGGCAGGGGAGATACCTTGATCAGCCTGTAGTTGGTGTAGTTGGATTGTTTTCTTGTTTTCTGGAAGCAGTGTTTGTTTTGCAGTTTGAGATGGCAACCTTTGGATCCCGCAAGAATGCTGTACGTTTTGAGCTTTTGGATGACCTCTTCATGGATCGTATGCAGTTAGGCAGAAAAGTGTTACAGAAGGAACTTGGCTTTGAACCTCGGCACTTGGATTTCATCTTCGCTCTCCCAGGTCAGAAAGCATTTGAGGTTGTTTTTGCTACCTATTCTCTGTTTGAACAATGTGTGGATGTGTTTGAGGCAAAAAGAGGGAAAGTTCCTGCCCTTGAGAAGATCAACTTGCAGCCTCTGACACAGAGAGAGAGGAAAACGGTGCATGTTGTTATGTTCTCGGAAATGGCAAAGACGGAGGACATTCACACCTGGCTTAAGCAGTACTGCACAGTCCACCATGGAACTGAGGTTAGAGATGTTGACGGTATAAAAACAGGAGCAAGGACATTCGAGGTTCGCTTGCTACCGGACAATGTAAATGGAGGCTTAAGGCACCTGCCCTCTACAATCCGGCTGGGCGCCTGCAATGGCTATGTTTTTTATGTGGGACAACCAAAGGTGCGTCGGCGCTGTGGTGCTGTGGGACACCTGGCATCGTCCTGCACTGTGAAATGCTGCAAGACCTGTGGCAAACAGGGACATTTAGCCTTGGACTGTTCAATGCTGCCAAAGTGCAATTTATGTGGCTCGGAAGGACACGTTTTTAAGAACTGCCCTCACGCCTACGCCAATAAACTCAAAATGAGAAAGGATGAGGCAGTGCTTGTTTCAGCCAAACCGGCCCGAAAAGCCAAAGCAAACAACAAGTCAAACAAAGAACCCTTGTTGAACAAAGAGTCTCAGCCTCCAGCCAGGATCAGTCCTGCTGTGGCTCCGGGGCCGGTGGAAGAGAAATCCACTACGCTCCCACAACCGCAGACTGCACCAGACAAGCACGAGGGTTTGAAAACCCCAGAGAACAGCGAGGACCCCTCCCCCACTCCTGCTCCTCAGAACGAGGGCCATTGTGGGGCCCCCACCGGTGGAGCGGGTCCAGCGACGATACCCAGGATTCAGCGGAGCTGCTTTTCTCAGACTCTGCAAGTGCTACAGATGCCCTCCTCTCCTCCATCCAGTCCGTCACGGAGGATCTGCAACAGCTGGTGGGTGAGGGGGAAGAGGAGACTGGTGCATCGGCTGCACCCCTTTCCCCTCAGTGCTACCAGGAGCTGGACTTGAGGAAAAGGAAAAATGACTCTGTTTTCTCCCCGAGCGAGGAGGAAGGAGAGCATGGCGATAGGGACAGCTGGAACCCCTCCACCCCTCCTTCTACCCCCTTCCTTGAAATGGACTCCGTGAACGCTTTTACTGCTGCCACCCTGATGAAGGCTCATTCAGAGGATGGCTGGCAGGAAATTGGTAAGAAGAAAAAGAAAAAGAGAAGGTAACAGGTGAGACCGAAGAGAAATGTGTTTTGTAAAGACTGGTTCCACTTTCTTATGTAATATGGCTCTAAACATAATTTCTCTTAACACCAGAGGTATCAATGACAGAGTTAAATGCCAGTGTGTCTTTGATTACCTCCAGCAGAGAGAGGGAGATGTGTTGATGTTGCAGGAGTGTGCTTTAGCCTATCAAGAGAGGTATAAAAGCTTTGAAGATAGGTGGGATAAAGGGCCTTCTGTTTGGTCAGGGGACAATAACAACAGAGCCTCTGGCGTGGCCATTCTTTTCAAAGGATGGGCTTTCAAATTGAAAAGTATTCAGAGGGTCATAGATGGCAGGTTGCTGTGTGTGGATGTGGAATGGGGGACCGTTAACCTGCGGCTAATCAATGTGTATTGTCCTACTGACGTGGGAGGAAGGGTGGAGCTACTCAAGGCACTCTCTCCCCTATTGTTAAGTAGCACAGACGTGATAGTGGGAGGGGATTTTAATTGTATCTTAGAGCACACAGACAGGCAGTCTAGCTCTCCGATAAAATTGGATTCCAGCTCACTGGCCCTGCAAAACTTAGTTCAAGACTTTAAACTCTCAGACACATATAGATGTATATATCCCACAACAGCAGGATATAAATGGTCAGGGAGGAATAGCAGCTCCAGAATTGACTATTGCTTTGTCTCAGAGAGAGTGAAAGTTGTTGGGGTCACTCTTCAGCCTGTCTTCTTCTCAGATCATCAGGCTTTAGGGTGTAGAGTGGAACTCAAGGGCGGGACTGTCTTTGGCCCAGGCCTCTGGAAACTCAACACTAAGCTGCTAGAGAACGAGGGGGTAGTATCCCGCTACAAGGAGAAACTATCACAGTGGCTGTCCTTGCAGTGTCTGTACGGGTCAGTAGGAGAGTGGTGGGAGGAGGTGAAGGTGAGGACAAAGGCCTTTTTCATGGCTGAGGGAAGGAAGGCTGCTGCCAGACGGAGAGGAGTGCTAGCCAGGAAACAGAGGCAGCTGCAGCGTCTCTACACGATGATGCACAGTGGCTTCGATGTGCTCGAGGATATCACCCTATTAAAAAAGGACATCCGGAGCATAGCCGAAGAAAGTAGTCGAGTGCAGTTCTTGGAAGAAAATGAGAAGTGTTCTCGCCTCTTTTTCAAGAAAGTGGAAGGCTCCAAGTCTGTCATGGAAAGTGTAGTTGATGAGGAGGGACGAGAGAGAACAGAGCCGAGTGCAATCCTCTCCTGCACCGAGGCCTTCTACTCAAGACTGTACAGCTCTACAGAGGTAAAGGATGAAGAAATTCATTTTTTTACCTCAAAGCTAGAAAACGTTTTGAGTGAAGAAGATAGGGAAGTACTTGAGAGGGATTTGACAATAGAAGAGCTGAGACAGGCTATGGAGAGCTTACAGAAGAGGAAAACTCCGGGTGCTGACGGGCTCCCTAAAGAATTTTATTGCACCTTTTGGGATCTGCTTCAGGATCCGCTACTGCTCCTATTCGAGCGAAGCTATAAGACAGAATTGCTGCCTGACTCCTTAAGAGAAGGCACTATCTCTCTCTTGTTTAAGAAAGGAGCAAAGAATGACATAAAGAACTGGAGACCCCTCAGCCTGTTAGGCGTGGACACTAAGATCCTGTCCAAAGCCCTTTTCCTGCGCCTACAAAATGTAGTGGCCTCACTGGTAGGGAAAGAACAGACTTGTGGGATAGCAGGACGCCTGATGAGCGACAACCTGGCCTTGTTGAGGGATGTCTGTCTGTACTCAGAGGATCGCTCCCTCCCTCTGTGCATTTTAGGTGTAGACCTAGAAAAGGCCTTTGACCGCCTAAACCGGCAGTACTTAACATTGGTACTTGAGCACATGAATTTTTGCCCCATCATGAGAAAGTGGATTAACCTGCTGTACACAGGTAGCAACAGCAGAGTAATGGTTAATGGCAATAGATCACACCCCTTTGAAGTCTGTTCAGAGGTGAGGCAGGCCTGCCCATTATCCCCCTTGTTATTCGTTTTGGCTATGGAGCCCTTAGCCTGTGCCTTGCGCCAGGATCAGGCCATTAATGGGATACCAGTGCCTGGAAGTGGGGGAGGAGAGGTAAAGACATCTCTATACATGGATGACCCTGCTCCTCTCTGACAATGCCTCAATTAGCAGAGCTCTGCAGTGCTGTGATCGTTTCTCTTTGGCTTCATCCGCAAAAATTAACAAATCTAAGAGTGAGATTTTTTATCAGAACTGGAGGGAGCCAAAAGAAGGACATGATCTCAGGCTGCAAGAGAAGAGAATTAATTTACAGGTGCCATTCCCCGGCATTGTGGCCATTGTCGGTGCTCACACGCGATAAGATAAGGCGGAGGAGAGTGGGGCATGCCCAGCGGCAGACATTCAAGGAGGGGGCAGTGCGAGGTGAGGTGAGGTGAGGTGCGACACCCCGGAGCCCCGACGCAGCTAATGCGGAGCACTTGTTGGACTGGCATCGAAAGGACGTGTGCGCACGGAGCGAGCCTTCCCTGCGGCGGAGCGCGGGAACTTTCTCCCCCCCTCCCGCTGCAGGAGTTGTGTGCGCTGCAGCGGTGCCGAGAGAAAAGCACAGAAGGCAGCAGGCTCTGGAGAGCAGGTAAGAGATGGAGCCTTGTGGGCAGGCGAGCAGGCCCGTTTTTTGGAAATTGCTGAAAAGGTTTGTTCGGTGTGTGGCAGGCGCACGTCGCGAGCTTGCGTGGCGATCTGCCGGTCTGGAGTTATGCAAATGAGGCCGAATTGCATCCCGGGACATGCTGCGAATGCGCAACGGTGACTGCAGATGTGTAGGAAACGGTGCGCTCGTTTTCTTGTTTTGCCCACACTTTTGAGTGTTAGTGTGGCGTGTGAGTGTGTGAAAGAGTGGGCCCAGCAGGAGGCGGTGGCGTGCAGGGCGAGGAGGTGGCCTAGGCTGCGCAATTTGTGCTGTGGGTGCGGGCCTCTTGCAACTTGGTTTATTTGGTTTATTTATGGTTCGCATAAATAAAACCGGAAAAGAGGAATTTATTCTGCTTCCTGTGCGTGCAGTAGTTACAAAGTTGAACGTCTTTACACGATCTGCTGCAGTTTTCAGTGGGTGGGCTTTGTCAGATGGCTTGGAAAAACGCACTGTGTTTCGGCTCGGGAAACATCATGAGCAGTGTCCTGCATGTTTTCTGTGTATAGCTGTCTTTTAACGCATACAGAATTCATTCGAAATCATTGATTTCTCCAATTAACAAGGGTCGCTTTTTGAACCTGCCAGAAGCATTCTTTCAATGTAACAGATTTACTCCGGGGAAAGGCAGCATGACATTGAGAGTAGCTCAAGCTTTCAGCACCCGTATCGGACTGCGTGTATGCAGACACCGCTCAGAATCCCCTGTAAGATTCTCCTTCAATTCTGTTTTGCATTCCGTTTTTCAAAAGGCTGCGCTTTGCTAGTCACAATCCAAGGCTCATGACAGCATTTGAAACCAATCGCCACTGCGTTGGCCGGGAATCGAACCCGGGTTAACTGCTTGGAAGGCAGCTATGCTCACCACTATATCACCAACGCACGCCAACAGGTGCCCTGCAGGACACCACCAGAGAATGCTCACGATTTCGGAAGCTGTCTCCGGGACGTGGTGATTCCACACATCCTGAATAAATCATGATATTGTTAGTTGCTGTAGCTAGACGTTCAAATGAGTTTCATGGCCAGATGGACTGTTTCCTCCAGCGGTATAGTATTGCAGTGAGACAGCACGATGCCTGCAAGACTGTCACGCTAAACGCCACAGATTGTGTTTGTGTTGGACAGTTGGACCCTACAGTTGGACCCTCGTCGACAACCTGAATAGCTTATTCAGAAGCAGTGCTGGACCGGGAACGAACCAGCTTCTTCCCAGGCACAAGAGTGACTTGTGAGGACTCGCGGTCACACTCTGTGCATAGAGACTTTCTACCAGCCAGCCGGACTGCTGGTAGATCCCCTCGGAGCAACGACTGCCCTGCGCGCCGCAGTCAGATTCCTCCGCCCGTCCTACTCCGAGCTGCACCTTGACTGGTTGGCCGGTAGCCAGAGGACGCCGGGACAACGCCCATTGGACAACCGCTGGAACAGAGGCTGCAACAGAGCCTGTCAGCTGGTTTGGTGTTCGTGCCGGGAAATTCCAAATCCATACACAGCGGATAAGTAAACCCCATGTTCTACATTGCATCTCGAGAATTTAATTGTACCTCAACACAAGTTGTTATCAATTTAATTCATGAGTAATGTATTTACTTCCGAGTTTAGAGTAACAGTGGGTAATAACACTGATTAGCGATTTGGTAACCGAACGATATATATTGACATATATTCTCTGTTGTGTATCTCTTTGTGTTTGCATCTCTTCGGGATTATATACCTTGTATATTGATAACCCTCACAGTAAGGTCTGCCACTCGTATCCAGGCAGACTAGTATATGTTTGGTGCACAATTTATATTAATAAATGTATCTAGTGTATTGAACCCCTGTGTGTGCGTTGTTAGTTGTTCTGACGATTGATTTTCTAAAAGCCCCAACGAACAACCTTGTGATTACTGCTACAATTAATAATTGTCTCAGTAAACCCATCAAACCATTACATTTAATGGCGTCCCTGGGTGGGTGAGTTTAGAATGAAATGAGAATCAGTCGCACAGAATAACTGAAGTTCAGCACAGCACCGCGGCTTCTATACGCGAATACCGGGTGTGCTGATAACTGCGTAAAGAAATCCCCCTGTTTTCTAGCGTTTAGTGTAACGTGTGCTGATTGGAAATCCATCTGCTCGGGTGTCTAGATTCCATACTGTATTTTGGAAAAAGAAAAAAAAAAGTAATACTCTTAAAGTTTCTCTGACGTAATGACAATGGCTGCTAAAATGTCTGAAGTGGAGTCGCTTATAAGTACTATTTCTAGCGACGACAATCCTGGTTACTGGAGTGGTATCGAAAAGTTGAACTTTGATGATATTGAGAAGCTGCAAGTAGATTTAGTAGCTAAGGTAGCGAACCAGCTTAACACAGGAGTGTCTGTGAACGCAGTTCTGGTCCTATCGAGTTTCACCTTAAATCTAGCTAAACAGCTGGAACTGTCTTTGTCCGAGCTGACAAAGTTTCAAAAGCTTCAGGGAACGCTAGAAAGATATAAGGTGGAGCGAGTCGAGTTGTTGGATATAATCAGAGAAAAGAGAGTGAAAAATGAGGAAAGTGAAGACTGACTCAGGGAAGTTTTAGGTAAATTAGATGACTTGTCTGCTAGAGAAACTGCGGCTGAGGTAGCTAGGAGAGACCTGGAAGGGAGCTCGAAAGAAAAAGAAAAAGAAATTGAGAGTTTAAATGAGCTCAGCCAGGAAAGGCAAAAGGAGTCAGATGCTGCCGTACTGGAAGCAAAATAGACTAGATCCCACTTGCATGCCAGCCCACCTAGCAGCCCGGAGCGCTCACCCAGCGCGCCGGGAGGAGGTTTCTCCCGGCCAGGGTCTGTGGTCGGATCGGCATGGGGGAGATCGCCGAGTCCTGCGCGAAACGCAAGGGCGAGTCAGTTCAGGCATAGACCCCCTGCTCCTGATCACGGCCGTCTCCCTGCCCGCGGAGAAACCGTAAAAATTAACCTCCACTCCCTGAGGCAGTTAGCCAAAGATGTAGAAAGGTTTGACCCGTCAGTGTCAGGGAATAATGTGGAGACCTACATCGATGAGCTGAGATATACTTTGCAGTTTATGCCCGAAGCGTCCGAACAGGAAAAGGCTATGTAAGTAAGGAAAACTACCAGCCGAGCGATCCACGAGTGGATGTCTAGACAAGGACCGGAAGTCTGTAATAGCTTTGAGGAGCTGTGTCAGGCAATGATCGGAGAATTTTCGGCTTTTATCGATCCCATAGCTGCCGTGGCTGCTGTGCACCATATTAAGCACGAAAAAGCTGAAGCCCCTCGCGACTATTATCAGAGGCTTAGGCGCACTTATTTTGCAGGGCGGAATGAAGAGGGTTGCGAAGAGAACGTGAATTTCAAAGGTTTATTCATTGCTAATCTGCATCCCTCAGTCAGGAAAATGATTGTGATGCACACACAGCGATGAAAATGGCTGACATTAGAAGGTTGGCTCAAAAAGCCTGGGGAGCTGAAGTCTCTGCTTCCTCAGAGCGAAAACCTGCTAAAACGGCCGTGTTCGCCACTAAAGCCAGCAGGGTTGACGACTCGCCTCAGCTCGAGGCAGCTGAGGTTCCTGAGCTCGCTAAGCCCCGGCACAAAATAGGCAGGCAGGACCGCACTAAGCGTCAGAGCCGCCGTGAGCGCTACGGGGAAGGCAAGGGCTCAGGCAGAGTCTATCATAAGACTGGACGAAGGGAGTCGACTGCAGCCCGCCTGGCCAGGCTTGAACAAGCCCTGCCTGAGAGATCAGGACAGGGTAAACCTTCCGCACCGAATGCCAGAAGTGTGAATGAGCTTAGGGGGACCACGCCCCTTCTCACTGGAGGAGGCGGGGATCCGTCCCAAGCCCCTCCCTCAGTCTATCTGATTGGGTGGGAGGGTTCCTGCCTGGAAGAAGGCTGTGACTCTGAGTTGGGCGCTGACCCCGCCCCTGAAGTCAAAGAAAAGGCAGGCTTCCAACAATTCTTAGGGAATCTCAGCCAGAAAGGCAAAGCAAGGCGTATTTATATCAAGGTTTTTCTTGAAAACGTCTTAGATAGAGAAGCACTGATTGACACTGGGGCTGAAATTAGTTTGATGTCAGCCGATCTACTCAGCGAGCTCAAACGAGTAGCGAAAGGAAAAGGCATCAGACTTAAGGTAGAACCGTGTAAGATAGATATTTCCAGCTATACCCAGGATCATGCCAGGATCACACATCGAGTGTGGGTGGCACTTAGGTTCGGGCCAATGAACATGGTGCATCCTGTTTACATCTCTAGGTTAAAAAGAGAGCCACTACTCATTGGCCAAGACCTGCTTGACAGGCTGGAGCCTCTGGTGGACTGCCAGCGTGGAAAATTGTGGGCTCAGGTCAAAAACCCTAAGCCTGTTGCACAGCAAAAAGGGGGATTCAGTGGTTATGCTGTGATCACACAGTGCCCACTGAACACTATAGCTGAGTTGGAGGTTCCTCCTGGTTCCTCTGGACGAGAATAAATGTCTCTTCTTGCTTTCCAAAACTACAGGGAAGTCCTGCCCAGGCCAGCACTCCCACGGTCTCCCAACTACAGGAGCAGTGCTCCGAGCAGCTGCTTGACCCGCCAGGTAAAGCACACCCCCTTTTCATCCCTGAAGAAGAGTGGATCTCCCTGTCCGGTAATGAATGGGAGTCCTTTCTGTGCACCCTGGTACCTCAGGGGGTCCAGGACTACCACCCCATGGTGGTGGGAGGGGGTCCAGGTGGCAGAAGTGCAGGTTGATGATGTAATTCTTAGCCTCAGCTCTGAGAAGTCCATAATCAGTGAAGGTCTGTTCGAGGACCTGTCGCGAAGCTGTCAGGTGACCCTGGTGACGCAGTCACAGGTTCTGTGGTGGGCACCCCCACCTCATAGGTCCATTTGGAGCAAAGGAAGCTGTGTAGCTTCCATCTCCATCGGAAAAAGGAAGTTTGCTCACTACTTCCAGGTAGCACCTCAGCTGACCCATTCTGTCTGCATTGGTGCAGACCTATTGGTTCGACTGGGCGCCCAGCTGGACACAGTAAACAGTGTGCTGTGGAAACGGGTGGACCCAGATGCCCACTCTCTAAGCGGTGACCCCGAGAACATTCGGTCAGGTCAGACGATTCCTCAGGCCTGCCAGGTAGTAAACGAATCGGACCTGATCGTTCCTGCGTCAACAGCAGGGTTTCCGGTACGCCTTGTCCTAAAGAAGGGACAGAGAATGGACGCTGAGATGGTTTTCTTCCAACCATCAGCTCAGTTTATCAGACTGAACCTAGCAGTCTGTTGTACCCCCAAACTGGAACGGAATGGCCGAGCCACCTGCCTGTTGGTGCAGAACATAGCAAAACAAGATGTCAAAATCCCTGCTCGCACTGACATGGGACTGGAATTGACAATAGTTTCTATGATTTCGAACTGGCCATCCCAGTACTGGGGCAGCTCCCTGGTCCCTTGGCTTCATAAAAGCGCCACTGTAATAAAGAAATTAAATCCAAAATCAAGAGGGCAGTTGCCTACTGAAATACAAGAAGTCATCAATTTTAACCTAGCAACACATTAAAGGCTGCATCTATACAAGTACGATTCTAGAAATGCTCACCAGATTACGTTTTAAGAAGGAACTGCGCTTCAGGTTCTGCCGAGATCTTAACTTGGATGGCAGGATTCAGAGTCCGGAGTGCGGACTGATTGCGCACGGAGGGTCCATATACTGTGGATCCCTCAGTGATCTTCCGCGTGTTCAAACAGCCAGCGTGTGACTCCCCTGTCCCCGTGACCTCATTGCTCTGCTCTCTCCTCTGTGCAGCCGAGCCCGATTCACGGTAAAGTGAAAAAAAATATGCCCTCAACGTGAGATTTACTCTGGAGCGAGGAATGATGTTACCTTTTTATCATTGAACAGGATGTATGTGATGTGGCGACTAGGTTCAATTTTGTATCCTCTTTAAAAGATTAAGGACTGGGGTGAGCGTGATTTACCACCCTTTCAGCTAAGAACCCGACGTGCGCACCGTTTAAGCTGCATAGACTCGGTCGTTTAACTCTTCTCCATTAGCAGGGTTAAGGTTAAAGAAAAAAAACATTGCTGACTTCTTTTTTTTTGCCAGCCGCTAGCGCTGATTAGCAAGGTTTGTATTTCATGTTTTGCAAGTTGCATCCATTTTAAGAAAAACAAGTCGTGTTAAAGACAGGAAATGAATACTTGCATTTAATTAAGTCTAGCCGTAGGCGGTTATCCACTGGGATTCAGACCCAGGGCCTCCTGTTTACTAGACAGGCGCTTTAACCAACTAAGCCACAGCGCCCCGGGAGTGCTGTCCTTTTGCAGCCACTTGGACACACCACTCAGACACATCTGCATTCGGTGTGTGCTCCGTCTGCTCGCTGAGCAAGTTGCCACCTTTACATACAATAGCAACATCGACACCAAGAGAAAGGATGACAAATGGCTTTTATCTGGAACTTTTCATGTCCAAGGAGCTCAATGTGCTTTCTGTGTACAACAGGGCCACTGAACTCCACGCTGGCCACTGAACCACAGCAGTGGCTTGCTGGCTTGACATCTCCCAAGGAAAATGTTGAAATCGCATGTGGAACAGGAAAATGACCCTCGAGTACGAGGGAAAAAAAAGAAAAAGATCATCTGGAGCGCGCCAACCCAGTTGGGACAGCCCAGTTTTGTTAACGAGGTGGCCGAGTGGTTAAGGCGATGGATTGCTAATCCATTGTGCTTTGCACGCATGGGTTCAAATCCCATCCTCGTTGGTTTCCATGTCTGTTTCCCTTCTGTTTTTGATCCCTATTGCTCAATGCACAGTGAAAGCATTGCATACATGTGTCTGACAATGAGAAATGGGCCCCTGAGACAGTCATTTGCCTGTTTCACAAATGATCGTATTTTACTAGAGATTCTGTTTGGGATTCAGATGTGCATTCGGACAGCAATCCCTTTCAAGAAATGATACGTTCTGGATGAGGTCAAAGGTGCATCATTTGGACACTTTGTGGGCTTGAAATACAAAGAAAATCATGTTCTATGGTACAAGATAAATACAAAACTTAAGCTTTTATTATAATTAGATTTGTTTATAAAGCATAAGCAATCATTTATTATATTAATATATGTAAAAATAACATTTTAGCATCATACGTTTAGTATATTTAGTCCCTAATGCTGAAAGAAATGATCATAGAACATGACTTCTAACCTTACCTGCGGTGTTTTTGATCCCTATTGCTCAATGCACAGTGAAAGCATTGCATACATGTGTCTGACATTGAGAAATGGGCCCCTGAGACAATTTGCCTGTTTCACAAATGATCGTATTTTACTAGAGATTCTGTTTGGGATTCAGATGTGCATTCGGACAGCAATCCCTTTCAAGAAATGATACGTTCTGGATGAGGTCAAAGGTGCTGGAACACTGTATTTAGGATGTGTTTGCAGTTATTCTGTGTTTCTAGCTTCAACCCAGTGATATATATATATATGCTCACTGCTTTTTTGGTACATGCCCAGGGCAATAATCATTATGAGGATTTATTTCCATATGTGCTAGAGGTAGTGTTGTGAAATTCTTCAGCACACTGGATCGCAGGTTTAAACCTGCACTCTTACTCCTTAAATACCAACAAATGCAGATATGTAGCAATCATATTGTAGCTGACACTCATTTGCCTGTTTCACAAATGATCATATTTTACTAGAGATTCTGTTTGGGATACGGATGTGCATTCTGACAACAATCTCTTTCAAAAAATGATTTTACCTTATCGCAGCTTTGCCCCTCTTGCCTCTTTGGAAAATATCTCCATCTTGTGGTCGTTGTTGGTAATGTCTAGACAATATCTCCATCTTGTGGTCGTTGTTGGTAATGTCTAGACAATATCTCCATCATGTGGTCGTTGTTGGTAATGTCTTCTTATGCCCTTTTTTATTTCAATTCTTTATTAGTTGATTCTAGAATCTCTACAATAGAGCTGAAAATATCAGTTTTGTAGCAGACAATATGACATTAGTTATAGTCCAATTAAGACTTTATTACCCTGTTTGTAACATAACAAATTAAAATTGATTAAAACTAAGTTTGGAACACCAGGGAACATAAAAAATGATTTTTAGGAAAACCATGAAGTTCTCTGTGTCCGATGCCTGCAAGGGGAGAAAGCTAGAATCCTTTGCTTTTTCAAAATTTGAAAATAAACATCATATAACAACAGCTTTCATTCCTAGGAGTGAAAAATAACCATTTTTGAAGACATATTAGTTTCTAAAACACTACAATAAAGTTAAAAACATCCGTTTTATATTACTTTTAGTATTTTTAGTGAAATTAGTCATTTATTGCACTATTTTTAATATAATCTCTAATTAAAAGTGAATAGAATTAAGTTTGGAGCAACAAGGAACACAAAAAAAAAGATTTTAAGGAAAAAAATGATGTCTTCTGTGCCAGGTGCCTGCAAGGGGAGAAAGCTAGAATCCTACCCAGGCTCCTGGAGCTCTGTCCTGGCTAAAGGAGGGTGAATCCATCCCCTTCAAAGCTCCATGAAAAAATGATCATTTAAAATTTGAAAAAAAAAACATCATATAACAACAGTTTTCATTCATAGGAGTGAAAAACAACCATTTTTGAAGACATATTAGTTTCTAAAACACTACAATAAAGTTGAAAACATCCGTTTTATATTACATTAATTTTTGTGAAATTAGTCATTTATTGCACTATTTTTAATAAAATCTCTAATTAAAAGTGATTAAAATTAAGTTTGGAACAACAAGGAACACAAAAAAAAAGATTTTAAGGAAAAAAATATTGTCTTCTGTGCCAGGTGCCTGCAAGGGGAGAAAGCTAGAATCCTACGCAGGCTCCTGGAGCTCTGTCCTGGCTAAAGGAGGGTGAATCCATCCCCTTCAAAGCTCCATGAAAAAATGATATTTTTAAATTTGAAAAAAAAACATTATAGAACAACATCTCTTGGTCAACAGAGTGCAAAAATCCAACTTTGAAGAAAATCCATTGACTGATCCCCGAATCCTGAAGTTTCTTTGCATGATATCGGGCTTGCAACCACTTTCTAGAAAATTATGAAAAATGCCAAAAATGAAAAAAAAGTTATCAATTCTAGAGCCTAAGAGGAAAACAAGACAAATGTATATCTCCAAATAATTTTATGTGCTTCAGAAGAGCCCAGGAAAGTTTTTTGCATACATGAAACCACGCCCGTTTGCACGTAAGCAGACATGGTTGCACACACGACTGCATGAAAGCACGCGTGCATGCGAAGTCATCCTGTTGAGCATTTGAAAAGCCGCACCACGCCGCACTTGAAATAGCTCTTACCTTAGTGGTAGACGCAGGAATCGCCTTTTTATTTACGCTCTTACCAACGTGATGGAAAGCAAAACAAAGCAAAGCAGAGCAAAACAAAACGAACAAACGAAAACCCTCACGTCCCGCACTTGCATATAACGCCGTTACGTGCCCAAGCGGTATTGTACGTCATCCTAGCACTGCACCCCGGGGCGTACGGTATATGGGAACGAGCACACGCCATGAATCGTCTCGAATCAGTCTCTACAGCTGTAAGGTGCCTTGAAGCGTGCACCCCCAACATTCTTCTTTGCGCATCTGTGAAAGGTAAACTCTTGAGCAAACTCTGAACCAGCTCTAAGGAAACTAATCCGATTAGACGTTACTTTGACTCATCTTTTTACTCTCAGTGCTGGTTTGCTCAAACTCCAGCTAGGGTTAGTGTTAGCATTCCCACGCTACTTAGACACTTTGTTTACGCTCAGTGCTGGATTTTGGGAACTTCAGGACGAGTGGGAATTTTCTCCTATCTGTCAATTCTGTTTTGTTTTGGAAACTCTTGGCTGCCTATATTGTACAGTGCAGCGTGAAGGAAACATTTTCCAAAACTGTGTCAGCTCAAAAGTTGTAAGAAAACCTCTCCAGCTGCTTTAACTCTCTTCATTTTTGTCATTTAATGTGACACTCGATGTATAACTGGAGCCTCACATATGCAAATGGTGAGGCTCCAGTTCGACACCACTTTACAGTATATGACAAAAGCATGGCAGACTGTGCCGGACCGGCAGATAACTTCCGCTTATTTTTACCATATTAAACATTGGAAATCCAACCACTTTCATTTGTGACACTTGATTTTGGCTCCACCTAAGACACTCTTAAATCTTCAAACACTTTTCTCTTCTCCCGCAACACTCTTGTCTGTCGGCACTATGTGGCAGTGTTGCATGACAACCCATCTCACCACGGAAAGGAACCTAACAGCTTTGGTAAGAAAGGAGAAAAGGACCTGGCCCGTACGATTAGGCGTTATTAGCACCACGCTCTAACCAACTGAGCTAACCGGCCTCACGACAGTGCTCCTCTCTGTGCTGCAAAAAATCAAACTCAGGGAATTTCTTTTGCCCTCCTTTGAATAGAAAGCCGTGTAATTCAGTGTACGGGCTTTCTCGTGCAGTTTCATGGTTCTTGTAACCCAAATCCTACACTGGCCTGAAGTGCCCCCCCATTTCACAGCATTTTTCAGCTGATTTAAAATGTACCTAAAGGAGAAGCATTATTGAAGACCATCAATTACCAAGAGCTTTTGTCAAAGGTTTTGGTGGTCATTTTGAATGACCACAGAGCGCTGTGACCTCGGTTTTACATCTCATCCAAAAGACAGCGCCCTTTTACAACACAGCATATCCGTCACTATACTGGGGCATTAGGACCCGCACAGACCTCAGGGTGAGCGCCCCCCCGCCGGCACCATTAACACCGCTTCCAGCTGGAAGCTTTGTTTTTCCCTGTAGCTCACCCTCATCCGGGTACTGACCTGGCTCACACCTGCTTAGCTTCAGTGGGTTTTCAGTTGCGAGTTGCAAGGGGATGCAAGTGATGGAGCCGCTCGCTGCAAAAGCCACTGCATTGGCCGGGAATCGAACCCGAGCCTCCAGCGGGGCAGGCAAGAATTCGACCACTGAACCACCAATGCTCAGTGCCTGGGCCTTCAAAAAAGACGCTTTTTTGGTGCTCTGTGCAAAAAGCGTCGACATCTGCTTCCAGCTGCAAAATGCCATTCGCAGACGCTGAAGAATTTATTTCCAAGGCAGCGGGTACAAGCGATTGGGCGTTTTAAAACCACCAGGAACAGCAAAGAGGCACGTTTCTTTGCTTGCGCCGGAACACAACGACAGGAGGTGGACAACGTAGTCGGCAGGATTCAAACCTGCGCGGGGAGACCCCAATTGATTTCTAGTCCATCGCCTTAACCACTCGGCCACGACTACAGCAAGCCCCGCCGCGGCTGCGTTTTTTATACAATCTTACCTGGATCGCGAGGCGCCGGCGGAAGCCTATTTCAAAGTCGTTCTCCGTTTCAAAAAAACATTTCCAAAATACAAGCCTTGCAGACAGACACGCCTCAGAGGACTTAAGGGTGGCTTCATGTCGGAATGATAAAGTCTCCCCGTCCGGACATGAAAATGCCACTTTGTTACACACAAAAAAAGAATCAACAACAGAGAAATGCCCACAAGCATTTGAAAAGCCGCACCACGTCGCACTTGAAATAGCTCTTACATTAGTGGTAGACGCAGGAATCGCCTTTTTATTTACGCTCTTACCAACGCGATGGAAAGCAAAACAAAGCAAAGCAGAGCAAAACAAAACGAACAAACGAAAACCTTGCGTATAACGCCGTTACGTGCCCAAGCGGTATTGTACATCATCCTAGCACTGCACCCCGGGGCGTACGGTATATGGGAACGAGCACACGCCACGAATCGTCTCGAATCACTCCCTACAGCTGTAAGGCGCCTTGAAGCGTGCACCCCCAACATTCTTCTTTGCGCATGTGTGAAAGGTAAACTCTTGAGCAGACTCTGAACCAGCTCTAAGGAAACTAATCCGATTAGACGTTACTTTGACTCATCTTTTTACGCTCAGTGCTGGATTGCTCAAACTCCAGCTAGGGTTAGGGTTAGCATTCCCACGCTACTTAGGCACTTTGTTTACGCTCAGTGCTGGATTTTGGGAACTTCAGGATGAGTGGGAATTTTCTCCTATCTGTCAATTCTGTTTTGTTTTGGAGACTCTTGGCTGCCTATGTTGTACAGTGCAGCGTGAAGGAAACATTTTCCAAAACTGTGTCAGCTCAAAAGTTGTAAGAAAACCTCTCCAGCTGCTTTAACTCTCTTCATTTTTGTCATTTAATGTGACACTCGATGTATAACTGGAGCCTCACATATGCAAATGGTGAGGCTCCAGTTCGACACCCAGTTCGACACCACTTTACAGTATATGACAAAAGCATGGCAGACTGTGCCGGACCGGCAGATAACTTCCGCTTATTTTTACCATATTAAACATTGGAAATCCTCCCACTTGTATTTGTGACACTTGATTTTGGCTCCACCTAAGACACTCTTAAATCTTCAAACACTTTTCTCTTCTCCCGCAACACTCTTGTCTGTCGGCACTACGTGGCAGCGTTGCATGACAACCCCTCTCACCACGGAAAGGAACCTAACAGCTTTGGTAAGAGAGGAGAAAAGGACCTGGCCAGTATGGGGCTCGAACCCGGGACCTTGGCATTATTAGCACCACGCTCGAACCAACTGAGCTAACTGGCCTCACAACAGTGCTCCTCTCTGTGCTGCAAAAAATCGAACTCAGGGAATTTCTTTTGTCCTCCTTTGAATAGAAAGCCGTGTAATTCAGTGTTTGGGCTTTCTCGTGCAGTTTTTATGGTTCTTGTAACCCAAATCCTACACTGGCCTGAAGTGCCCCCCCATTTCACAGCATTTTTCAGCTGATTTAAAATGTACCTAAAGGAGAAGCATTATTGAAGACCATCAATTACCAAGAGCTTTTGTCAAAGGTTTTGGTGGTCATTTTGAATGACCACAGAGCGCTGTGACCTCGGTTTTACATCTCATCCAAAAGACAGCGCCCTTTTACAACACAGCATCTCTGTCACTATACTGGGGCATTGGGACCCGCACAGACCTCAGGGTGAGCGCCCCACCGCCGGCACCATTAACACCGCTTCCAACTGGAAGCTTTGTTTTTCCCTGTAGCTCACCCTCATCCGGGTACTGACCTGGCTCACACCTGCTTAGCTTCAGTGGGTTTTTTGAGTTGCGAGTTGCAAGGGGATGCAAGTGATGGAGCCGCTCGCTGCAAAAGCCACTGCATTGGCCGGGAATCGAACCCAAGCCTCCCGCGTGGCAGGCGAGAATTCTACCACTGAACCACCAATGCTCAGTGCCTGGGCCTTCAAAAAAGACGCTTTTTTGGTGGTCTGTGCAAAACGCGTCGACATCTGCTTCCAGCTGCAAAATGCCATTCGCGGACACTGAAGAACTTATTTCCAAGGCAGCGGGTACAAGCGATTGGGCGTTTTAAAACCACCAGGAACAGCAAAGAGGCACGCTTCTTTGCTTGCGCCGAAACACACCGACTGGAGGCGGATAACGTAGTCGGCAGGATTCGAACCTGCGCGGGGAGACCCCAATGGATTTCTAGTCCATCGCCTTAACCACTCGGCCACGACTACAGCGAGCCCCACTGCCGCTGCGTTCTTGCTACAATCTTACCTGGATCGCGAGGCGCCGGCGGAAGCCTATTTCAAAGTCGTTCTCCGTTTCATAAAAACATTTCCAAAATACAAGCCTTGCAGACAGACACGCCTCAGAGGACTTAAGGGTGGCTTCATGTCGGAATGATAAAGTCTCCCCGTCCGGACATGAAAATGCCACTTTGTTACACACAAAAAAAGAATCAACAACAGAGAAATGCCCACAAGCATTTGAAAAGCCGCACCACGTCGCACTTGAAATAGCTCTTACATTAGTGGTAGACGCAGGAATCGCCTTTTTATTTACGCTCTTACCAACACGATGG